>NW_027189580.1:100000-140231 GCF_040958095.1 Procambarus clarkii
GGTACAGTTGCTGTTGTGGCTGTGTTTGCTGGTACAGTTGCTGTTGTGGCTGTGTTTGCTGGTACAGTTGCTGTTGTGACTGTGTTTGCTGGTACAGTTGCTGTTGTGACTGTGTTTGCTGGTACAGTTGCTGTTGTGGCTGTGTTTGCTGGTACAGTTGCTGTTGTGGCTGTGTTTGCTGGTACAGATGCTGTTGTGACTGTGTTTGCTGGTACAGTTGCTGTTGTGGCTGTGTTTGCTGGTACAGTTGCTGTTGTGGCTGTGTTTGCTGGTACAGATGCTGTTGTGACTGTGTTTGCTGGTACAGATGCTGTTGTGACTGTGTTTGCTGGTACAGTTGCTGTTGTGACTGTGTTTGCTGGTACAGTTGCTGTTGTGGCTGTGTTTGCTGGTACAGTTGCTGTTGTGACTGTTTGCTGGTACAGTTGCTGTTGTGGCTGTGTTTGCTGGTACAGATGCTGTTGTGGCTGTGTTTGCTGGTACAGTTGCTGTTGTGACTGTGTTTGCTGGTACAGATGCTGTTGTGGCTGTGTTTGCTGGTACAGTTGCTGTTGTGACTGTGTTTGCTGGTACAGTTGCTGTTGTGGCTGTGTTTGCTGGTACAGTTGCTGTTGTGGCTGTGTTTGCTGGTACAGTTGCTGTTGTGACTGTGTTTGCTGGTACAGTTGCTGTTGTGGCTGTGTTTGCTGGTACAGATGCTGTTGTGGCTGTGTTTGCTGGTACAGTTGCTGTTGTGACTGTGTTTGCTGGTACAGTTGCTGTTGTGACTGTGTTTGCTGGTACAGTTGCTGTTGTGGCTGTGTTTGCTGGTACAGATGCTGTTGTGACTGTGTTTGCTGGTACAGTTGCTGTTGTGGCTGTGTTTGCTGGTACAGTTGCTGTTGTGACTGTGTTTGCTGGTACAGATGCTGTTGTGGCTGAGTTTGCTGGTACAGTTGCTGTTGTGGCTGTGTTTGCTGGTACAGTTGCTGTTGTGACTGTGTTTGCTGGTACAGTTGCTGTTGTGGCTGTGTTTGCTGGTACAGTTGCTGTTGTGGCTGTGTTTGCTGGTACAGTTGCTGTTGTGGCTGTGTTTGCTGGTACAGTTGCTGTTGTGACTGTACTTGTTGGTACAGTTGCTGTTGTGGCTGTACTTGTTGGTACAGTTGCTGTTGTGGCTGTACTTGTTGGTACAGTTGCTGTTGTGGCTGTACTTGCTGGTCTGGCTGGTGTGGGGGGTCTGGCTGGTGTGGGAGGTCTGGCTGGTGTGGGAGGTCTGGCTGGTGTGGGAGGTCTGGCTGGTGTGGGGGGTCTGGCTGGTGTGGGGGGTCTGGCTGGTGTGGGAGGTCTGGCTGGTGTGGGAGGTCTGGCTGGTGTGGGAGGTCTGGCTGGTGTGGGGGGTCTGGCTGGTGTGGGAGGTCTGACTGGTGTGGGGGGTCTGGCTGGTGTGGGAGGTCTGGCTGGTGTGGGAGGTATGGCTGGTGTGGGAGATCTGGCTGGTGTGGGGGGTCTGGCTGGTGTGGGAGGTCTGGCTGGTGTGGGAGGTCTGGCTGGTGTGGGGGGTCTGGCTGGTGTGGGGGGGTCTGGCAGGTATTTCTACAAACCTAGCCTAAACTAACCTAACTTAACCTGCCAACCTAGCCTATTTCCTAGTCAAAACAAACATAACCTAATCTAAGCTAACCTAACCTAACCTAACGTAACTAACTCCTGGATACCTATTTACTATTAGGTGAATAGATGTATTCGGTGATAGGAAACGCTACCTACAATTACAGCCCTTCTTCTTTTTCTATTTCTACAAACCTAGCCTATTTCCTAGCCTAAACTAACCTAACCTAAGGTAATCTAACTAACTCCTGGATACCTATTTACTGCTACGTGAACAGAGAAGACACGCTACCAACAATTACTGCCCTATTTCTATTTCAACAAAAATAGCCTATTTCTTAGCCTAAACTAATCTAACCTAATTAAACCTAACCTAACCTAATCTAACCTTACCTATATATATACTTCACTACTCACTATCATCATCACTACCACACTACTCACTAACATCATCACTACTCACCATCATCATCACTACCTCACTACTCACCATCACTACCACACTACTCACCATCATCATCATTACCTCACTACTCACCATCACTACCACACTACTCACCATCATCACTACCTCACTACTCACTAACATCATCACTTCCTCACTACTCACCATCATCATCACTACCTCTCTACTCACCATCATCATCACTACCTCTCTACTCACCATCATCATTACCTCACTACTCACCATCATCATCACTACCTCTCTACTCACCATCATCATCACTACCTCTCTACTCACCATCATCATCATTACCTCACTACTCACCATCACCATCACTACCTCTCTACTCACCATCATCATCATTACCTCACTACTCACCATCACCATCACTACCTCACTATCATCATCACTACCTCTCTACTCACCATCATCATCATTACCTCACTACTCACCATCACTACCACACTACTCACCATCATCACTACCTCACTACTCACCATCACTACCACACTACTCACCATCATCACTACCTCACTACTCACTAACATCATCACTTCCTCACTACTCACTATCATCATCACTACTCACCATCATCACTACTCACCATCATCACTACCACACTACTCATAAACATCATCACTACCACACTACTCACCATCATCACTACCACACTACTCATAAACATCATCACTACCACACTACTCACCATCATCACTACCACACTACTCTTAACCATCATCACTACCTCACCATCATCATCACTACCACACTACTCACCATCATCACTACCACACTACTCTTAACCATCATCACTACCTCACCATCATCATCACTACCTCACCATCAACACTACCTCACCATCATCATCACTACCTCACCATCATCATCACTACCTCACTACTCAACATCATCACTACCACAATACTCACCATCATCATCACTACCACAATACTCACGATCAACATCACTAACCACACTACTTAGCAACACCATCACTACCTCACTACTCACCATCATCATCACTGTCACACTACTCACCATCATCATCACTACCTCACTACTCACCATCATCATCACTACCTCACTACTCACTATCATCATCACTACCACAATACTCACGATCAACATCACTAACCACACTACTCACTATCATCATCACTACCACACTACTCACCATCATCACTACCACACTATTCACTATCATCACTACCTCACTACTCACCATCATCACTACCACTACTCTCTATCATCACTTCTCACCATCAGCATCACTACCTCACTATCATCATCACTACCACACTACTCACCATCATCATCACTACCACACTATTCACTATCATCATCACTACCTCACTACTCACCATCATCATCACTACCACACTACTCACCATCATCATAACTACCTCACTACTCACTATCATCATCACTACCACACTACTCACCATCATCATCACTACCACACTACTCACTATCATCACTTCTATCACTACTCACCATCATCATCACTACCACACTACTCACCATCATCATCACTACCACACTACTCACCATCATCATCACTACCTCACTACTCACTATCATCATCACTACCTCACTACTCACCATCATCACTACCTCACTAATCACTATCATCATCACTACTCACCATCATCATCACTACCACACTATTCACTATCATTATCACTACCACACTACTCACCATCATCATCACTACCACACTATTCACTATCATCATCACCACCTCACTATCACCATCACTACCTCACTATCATAATAACTACCACACTACTCACCATCATCATCACTACCACACTATTCACTATCATCATCACTACTCACTATCATCACTTCTATCACTTCTCACCATCATCATCACTACCACACTATTCACCATCATCACTACTACACTACTCACTATCATCATCACTACCACACTATTCACTATCATCATCACTACCACACTACTCACCATCATCATCTTTACCTCACTACTCACCATCATCATCACTACATCACTATCATCATCACTACCACACTACTCACCATCATCATCACTACCACACTACTCACCATCATCATCACTACCTCACTACTCACCATCATCATCACTACCTCACTACTCACTATCATCATCACTACTCACCATCATCACTACCACACTACTCACTATCATCACTTCTCACCATCATCATCACTACCTCACTACTCACTATCATCATCACTACCACACTATTCACCATCATCATCACTACCACACTTCACTATCATCATCACTACCACACTATTTACCATCATCATCACTACCACACTTCACTATCATCATCACTACCACACTACTCACCATCATCATCACTACCTCACTACTCACCATCATCATCACTACCACACTACTCACCATCATCATCACTACCTCACTACTCACCATCATCATCACTACCACACTACTCACCATCATCATCACTACCACACTTCACCATCATCATCACTACCTCACTACTCACTATCATCATCACTACCACACTATTCACTATCATCATCACTACCACACTACTCACCATCATCATCACTACCACACTACTCACCATCATCATCACTACCTCACTACTCACCATCATCACTACTCACTATCACTACCACACTACTCACCGAGTAGTGTGGTAGTGATGATAGTGAGTAGTGTGGTAGTGATGATGGTGAGTAGTGTGGTAGTGATGATGTTTATGAGTAGTGTGGTAGTGATGATGGTGGGTAGTGATAATGGTGAGTAGTGATGATGATGATGATGGTGAGTAGTGAGGAAGTGATGATGTTAGTGAGTAGTGAGGAAATGATGATGGTGGTGAGTAGAGAAGTAGTGATGATGATGGTGAGTAGTGAGGTAGTGATGATGGTGAGTAGTGTGGTAGTGATGGTGAGTAGTGAGGTAGTGATGATGATGGTGAGTAGTGTGGTAGTGATGGTGAGTAGTGAGGTAGTGATGATGATGGTGAGTAGTGAGGTAATGATGATGATGGCGAGTAGTGTGGTAGTGATGATGTTAGTGAGTAGAGAGGTAGTGATGATGATGGTGAGTAGAGAGGAAGTGATGATGATGGTGAGGTAGTGATGATGATGGTGAGTAGTGAGGTAATGATGATGGTGAGTAGAGAGGTAGTGATGATGATGGTGAGTAGAGAGGTAGTGATGATGATGGTGAGTAGTGAGGTAGTGATGATGTTAGTGAGTAGTGTGGTAGTGATGATGATAGTGAGTAGTGAAGTATATATATAGGTAAGGCAAGATTAGGTTAGGTTAGGTTTAATTAGGTTAGATTAGTTTAGGCTAAGAAATAGGCTATTTTTGTTGAAATAGAAATAGGGCAGTAATTGTTGGTAGCGTGTCTTCTCTGTTCACGTAGCAGTAAATAGGTATCCAGGAGTTAGTTAGATTACCTTAGGTTAGGTTAGTTTAGGCTAGGAAATAGGCTAGGTTTGTAGAAATAGAAAAAGAAGAAGGGCTGTAATTGTAGGTAGCGTTTCCTATCACCGAATACATCTATTCACCTAACAGTAAATAGGTATCCAGGAGTTAGTTACGTTAGGTTAGGTTAGCTTAGCTTAGATTAGGATATGTTTGTTTTGACTAGGAAATAGGCTAGGTTTGCAGGTTAAGTTAGGTTAGTTTAGGCTAGGTTTGTAGAAATAGAAATAGAAAAAGGGCTGTAATTGTTGGTAGCCTATCTAACCTAACCAAGGAACCTAACCAACCAACCTAACCAAGCAACCTAACCAAGCAACCTAACCAACCAACCTAATCAACCAACGTAACCAACCAACCTAACCAATGTAACCAACCAACCTAACCAATGTAACCAACCAACCTAACAAACGTAACCAACCAACCTAACCAATGTAACCAACCTAAGCAACCAACCTAAGCAACCTAACCTAACCAACCAACCAACCTAACCAGCCAACCAACCTAACCTAACCTAACCTAACCTAACCTAACCAACCTAACAAACCAACCTAACTAACCAACCAACAAACCTAAGCTATCTAACCTAACCAACCAACCTATCCAACCAACCTTAGCTATCTAACCTAACCAACCAACCTAAGCTATCTAACCTAACCAACCAACCTAAGCTATCTAACCTAACCAACCAACCTAAGCTATCTAACCTAACCAACCAACCTAAGCTATCTAACCTAACCAAACAACCTAAGCTATCTAATTTAACCAACCAACCTATCCAACCAACCTTAGCTATCTAGCCTAACCAACCAACCTAAGCTATCTAACCTAACCAACCAACCTAAGCTATCTAACCAAACCAAGCAACCTAATCAACCAACCTAACCAAGCAACCTAACCAACCAACCTAACCTAACCAACCTAACCTAACCTAACCAACCAAACTAACCTAACCTAACCTAACCAACCAACCAACCTAACCAACATAACCAACCAACCAACGTAACCAACCAACCTAACCAACCTAACCAACCATCCTAACCAACGTGACCAACCAACCTAACCAATGTAATAACGTAACCAACTTAAGTTGGTTAGTACCAACGTAACCAACCTAAGCAACCTAACCTAACCAACCAACCTAACCAACCTAACCAAACCAACCTAACCAACCTAACCAACCAACCTAACCAACCAACCAACCTAACCAATCTAACCAAACCAACCTAACCAACCAACCAACCAACCAACCTAACCAAACCAACCTAACCAACCAACCAACCTAACCAACCAACCTAACCAACCAACCAACCTAACTAACCAACCAACGTAACCAATGTAAACTATCTAACCTAACCAACCAATGTAACTAACCTAACTAACCAACCTAAGCTATCTAATCTAACCAAGCAACCTAACCAACCAACCTAACCAACCAACCTAACCAAGGAACCTAACCAACCAACCAACCTAACCAACCTAAGCTATCTAACCTAACCAACCAACCTAACTAACCTAACCAACCAACCTAACCAACGTAACCAACCTAACCAACCAACCTAAGCAACCTAACCTAACCAACCTAACCTAACCAACCTAACAAACGAACCTAACTAACCAACCAACCAACCTAACCAACCAACCTAACCAACCAACCTAAGCTATCTAACCTAACCAACCAACCTAACCTAACCTACCCAACCAACCAACCCAACCTAACCTAACCAACCAACCAACCCAACCTAACCTAACCAACCAACCTAAGCAATCTAACCTAACCAACCAACCTAACCAACCAACCTAACCAACCTAAGCAATCTAACCTAACCAACTAACCTAACCAACCAACTTAATCTATCTAACCTAACCAAGCAACCTAATCAACCAACCTAACCAACCAACGTAACCAACCAACCTAACCAACCAACCTAAGCTATCTAACCTAACCAACCAACCTAACCAACGTATCCAACCTAAGCAACCAACCTAAGCAACCTAACATAACCAACCAACCTAAGCTATCTAACCTAACCAACCAACCTAAGCTATCTAACCTAACCAACCAACCTAAGCTATCTAACCTAACCAACCAACCTAAGCTATCTAACCTAACCAACCAACCTAAGCTATCTAACCTAACCAAGCAACCTAACCAATTAACCTAACCGAAGAACCTAACCAACCAACCTAACCAAAGAACCTAATCAACCAACCAACCCAACCTAACCAACCAACCTAACCAACGTAACCAACCAACCTTAGCTATCCAACCAACCTAACTAACCTAACCAAGCAACCTAAGCTATCTAACCTAACCAAGCAACCTAACCAACCAACCTAACCAACCAACCAACCTAACCAACCAACCTAACCAACCAACCAACCTAACTAACCAACCAACGTAACCAATGTAAACTATCTAACCTAACCAACCAATGTAACTAACCAACCTAAGCTATCTAATCTAACCAAGCAACCTAACCAACCAACCTAACCAACCAACCTAACCAAGGAACCTAATCAACCAACCAACCTAACCAACCTAAGCTATCTAACCTAACCAACCAACCTAACTAACCTAACCAACCAACCTAACCAACCTAACCAACCAACCTAAGCAACCTAACCTAACCAACCTAACCTAACCAACCTAACAAACGAACCTAACTAACCAACCAACCAACCTAACCAACCAACCTAACCAACCAACCTAAGCTATCTAACCTAACCAACCAACCTAACCTACCCAACCAACCAACCCAACCTAACCTAACCAACCAACCAACCCAACCTAACCTAACCAACCAACCTAAGCAATCTAACCTAACCAACCAACCTAACCAACCAACCAACCTAACCAACCTAAGCAATCTAACCTAACCAACTAACCTAACCAACCAACTTAAGCTATCTAACCTAACCAAGCAACCTAATCAACCAACCTAACCAACCAACGTAACCAACCAACCTAACCAACCAACCTAAGCTATCTAACCTAACCAACCAACCTAACCAACGTATCCAACCTAACCAACCAACCTAAGCAACCAACCTAAGCAACCTAACATAACCAACCAACCTAAGCTATCTAACCTAACCAACCAACCTAAGCTATCTAACCTAACCAACCAACCTAAGCTATCTAACCTAACCAACCAACCTAAGCTATCTAACCTAACCAACCAACCTAAGCTATCTAACCTAACCAAGCAACCTAACCAATTAACCTAACCGAAGAACCTAACCAACCAACCTAACCAAAGAACCTAATCAACCCACCAACCCAACCTAACCAACCAACCTAACCAACGTAACCAACCAACCTTAGCTATCCAACCAACCTAACTAACCTAACCAAGCAACCTAAGCTATCTAACCTAACCAAGCAACCTAACCAACCAACCTAACCAACCAACCAACCTAACCAACCAACCTAACCAACCAACCTAACCAACCAACCAACCTAACCAACGTAACCAACCAACCTAAGCAATGTAACCTAACCTGAGCAACCTAACCTGAGCAACCTAACCTGAGCAACCTAACCTGAGCAACCAACCAACCTAAGCAATGTAACCTAACCTGAGCAACCTAACCTGAGCAACCTAACCTGAGCAACCTAACCTAAGCAACCTAACCTGAGCAACCTAACCTGAGCAACCTAACCTGAGCAACCTAACCTAACCAACCAACCTAACCAACCAACCAACCTAACCAACCAACCTAACCAACCAACCAACCTAACCTGAGCAACCTAACCTAACCAACCAACCTAACCAACCAACCAACCTAACCAACCAACCTAACCAACCAACCAACCTAACCTAACCAACCTAACCTAACCAACCAACCTAACCTGAGCAACCTAACCTGAGCAACCTAACCTAACCAACCAACCTAACCTAACCAACCAACCTAACCAACCAACCAACCTAACCAACCAAGCTAACCTAACCAACCAACCAAACCTAACCAACCAACCTAACCAACCAAACCTAACCTATCCAACCAACCTAGCCAACCAACCTAACCTAACCAACCAACCTAACCAACCAACCAACCTAACCAACCAACCAACCTAACCAACCAACCTAACCAACCAACCTAACCAACCAACCAACCTAACCAACCAACCAACCTAACCAACCAACCTAACCAACCAACCTAACCAACCAACCAAACCAACCGACCTAACCAACCAACCAACCTAACCAACCAACCAACCTAACCAACCAACCTAACCAACCAACCTAACCTAACCAACCAACCTAACCAACCAACCAACCTAACCAACCAACCTAACCAACCAACCTAACCAACCAACCAACCTAACCAACCAACCAACCTAACCAACCAACCAACCTAACCAACCAACCTAACCAACCAACCAAACCAACCAACAAAACCAACCGACCTAACCAACCAACCGACCTAACCAACCAACCTAACCTAACCAACCAACCTAACCAACCAACCTAACCAACCAACCTAACCAACCTAATTATGTTATTATATTAATATTATTATTATATTATTATTATTATATTATTATTATTATTATATATTATATTATTATATTATTATTATTATTATTATATATTATATTATATTATTATTATTATTATTATTATTATTATTATATATTATATTATTATTATACAACCTTATTATATTATCAACTCCCTTCTTATTATCTGACAAGAACCTTCGGTTCGTGTCAGAGTCCATGAGTGTCCGTGTGCGTGTCCGTGTGAGTGTCCGTGTCCGTGTATCCATGGGGTTTTGGGTCCAGGAAGCTATTTGTGTCGACCCAAATTGCCTGGCTGCTCTGGACGCGTCAAACACCATCATAAGGTGTTGACGCCTCGACGACGTGGCACTTCAACTTGTCTATGAGTGTATTGGTGTTTTAATAGCTATTACACACCAAAACACACCACGTTTGGCGGGTAAGTTTGATGTCCGATTCAAGTTCAAGAACTTCAACGTTCGAACAAGTTTTAACTCCTCCTGACAGGATGCAACAATGTTCTAATACGTCATAAAAATTTATTGGCTATGATATAGTACTAGATATTGTTAATTTTGAAGAAGGAAAACTTTCGGTAACTTTGGATAAACTAACTTAAACTAGGCTATCTGGAAAAATAACTTAGGTTATAGTTTGCATTAACTAAACCCCGGCACGCTTATAATATCAGAGATGCAATTTCACTCACTAAATGTTTACACTCTTCGGGGGTGGTATCAACGTGGTTATTGCAGCGTGGGAGTCCGCGAGCGTGAGAGTCTGTGTAACCAACATATCAAGGAGTAGAACCTCACTGTCCTATGTCAGGACAGTGAGGAGATATATAATGTCGTACCTAGTAGCCAGAACGCACTTCTCGGCCTACTATGCAAGGCCCGATTTGCCTAATAAGCCAAGTTTTCCTGAATTAACATATTTTCTCTAATATTTTTCTTATGA
This sequence comes from Procambarus clarkii, assembly GCF_040958095.1. Classification (NCBI taxonomy): domain Eukaryota; kingdom Metazoa; phylum Arthropoda; class Malacostraca; order Decapoda; family Cambaridae; genus Procambarus; species Procambarus clarkii. The sequence continues at coordinate 110,962 of NW_027189580.1, forward strand.
AATGATAAAGCTACCCATTTCATTATGTATGAGGTCAATTTTTTTTATTGGAGTTAAAATTAACATAGATATATGACCGAACCTAACCAACCCTACCTAACCTAACCTAACCTATCTTTATAGGTTAGGTTAGGTAGCCGAAAAAGTTAGGTTAGGTTAGGTTAGGTAGTCGAAAAACAATTAATGAAAACTTGGCTTATTAGGCAAATCGGGCCTTGCATAGTAGGCAGAGATGTGCGTTCTGGCTATTAGGTACGACATTATATATTATATATATATATATATATATATATATATATATATATATATATATATATAAATATATATATTGTCGGGGTTTACTCGGATGAGCAACAGTACACTCAAGGTCACTCACCGTAGCCCTGCGGGTCTTCACTCTATCCTCGCGGCGCCACTGTACGCCAGCAGAGTATCCCAGTCAATCCCAACCGGCCTCTGATCGAGAAGGAGTGGGAACACAACTTGTTCACTTAACTGTTGTATGCCCGCCCTGTCATAGGGCTCTACTACTAACCACAAGGTCGCCAACTGGTGTTTTCGGTGTCCAGTAACACGTCAGTGGTTTTGTTGAATTGTGGTAACAGTGGCAAGGACACACTCAATAGATCTGATATCAGGCAGGTATTTGCTTCTATCACTCTCTGCTTTCAGGTATTACATAGCCACAAGAAATATGGAGGGGATAACATAAACACCAATGTATTTTGTATTTTACTTAAAACTCATTCAAAGACATCACAAGATTATATCAATAAGCAAACAGCGGTTTCAGGCGGGAGTCGCTCGTTCCCACATATAATATGAACTCACTAAGCTGGCAACACTCCCCCTCTTGTCAATGTCAAAATCAGCTGGGCGACTACCCCCCACGCGAATGTTACTTTATCTGTTTGCTTGGCGTGACACGCCAACTTCTTTAAGTTCTCAAAGATCACTAGAAGTTCGAACACACAATATTTGCGATAACAGCACGTAAATACTTCGCTACACTGATCTTGGGCTCAATCAAACATTTCTATATTAAATGTGACAATAATTCACTGTCATGGTATTACACACTGCCCTTCGTTTAATGATAACTTATGAAGTATATATCACTGGAGTTCTCAGTAATTCCTTCCATGGGCGATAACACAATTAATCACTGCACACATGAATGATTATTCAATACACGAGCATAGACATATATATATATATATAGATGAGTCAGACATCAATAATGGTAATAACATAGTTACTGGGCACATAGCCTAACTCCCAAATACTGGCATATTTATATATATATATTCTCTCACTATATGATTATATTAAAGTCTCATTAAAGACATTCTCAACACAGTAAATTCATCAGTTACTCTGGGTGCCTGCATACACCAATAATAATCATAAATATCGTGAGTACTCTTTATAGTACCACTCTGCACACTGGTGCCTTACTGTGACATAGGTGAGGCTTGCTCACGACATACAAAATACTCAGGCTAAATAATATAGCTGACTAAAGGGGAATTGGGAGGGAAACTAGAATCACCTACTTCCACCTATCCTCCGATGAGAGTTGAGTTGTAGCTCCTGGTCCTGGCTCCTGCCTCGTGTAGGGAACGCCCCCACACACACACTGTCGTGTCCTCCAGGAACTCAATCAACGTCCCACCATAAGCGCGTCGTCTCCGTGCCTTTTCACTGCAGGTCCGTGCTCCTCCTCGACTTCTTGTAGGGTTGGAGTCGGTCTCCCGGCCGTCGACTTCTCCTCCCAGCTACGGCTGCCCGCCTACGTCTCGGCTGCAGTCGTTCGGATTCCCGAATAGTTTCCTTCTTCCTCTGCTTCCCAGTGGCTCGGTTCAGCCACTACGCCGTCACAAACGGGTGAACTGCCTCAGACGTCGCATACGTCACTGCACAGACTTCACTTCTTCTTGCACAGTACCTGTCCTGGAGCACTTGTTGCTCAATATCCGTCGATTCCCTCTCTGGTTCAACACATGAACGAAGGAAGACCTCACAGAGTACTGGCAGACTTCGGGTGACGCGTAAAATCCACGGGAGCGGGAAACAACTGTCAAACTGACAGGACCAATCTTCGCACGTCCAACCACCTTGACGTGTCGTGTCAGACTGATTCCCTCACGGAGAATTGGCTCATCCACTACGTCATCATTGTGGAGCTATCAGCCGTCGCATACGTCGCTGCCTAGACTCCACTCTTGCACAACACCTGTTCCTGGAGCACTTGTTGCTCAATATCCCGTCAATTCCTTCTTCGGTTCAACACATGAATGAAGGAAGACCCCACAGGTGTTGGCAGACCACGGGTGATGCGTAAGTCCTCCGGAGACGGGGTAAACTGTCCAACTGACAGGACCCCCCAGTGCACGTCCGACCTCCTTGACGTGCTGTCTTAGACTGATGGCGCCAGCGCGGCGCGATGACCGGACCCCCCTTCCTTCGTGACGTCATATTCGCCACGGGAGGTTTTCATTGGCTCCCTGTGCCACGTCGCTGTCGGCGACCAATCTGGTGTCACTGACATCACACAGTTTTGGCGGGAGAACAGAAGAGCCAGCGCCATATTGGCTTCCTAAAGGGCCTAAACCACAGGCCAAAAGACTCTTCTTTTACAAATTTCTCGGCACTCCGAGATTACTACATTCCCCCACATATATCAAACTGATGCCTGCGACGTAGAGAACGCTCGGGTAAAGTGGACATGACTCTTACTGCAGACGTGGGAGAAATATAAGGGGGGGAACACCGTCACAATATATATATATATATATATATATATATATATATATATATATATATATATATATATATATATATATATATATATATATATATATATATATATATATATATATATATACATATATATATATATATATATATATGTCGTACCTAGTAGCCAGAACGCACTTCTCAGCCTACTATGCAAGTCCCGATTTGCCTAATAAGCCAAGTTTTCTTGAATTATTATATTTTCTCAATTTCTTTTCTTATGAAATGATAAAGCTACCCATTTCATTTTGTATGAGGTCAATTTTTTTTTATTGGAGTTAAAATTAACGTAGATATATGACCGAACCTAACCAACCCTACCTAACCTAACCTATCTTTATAGGTTAGGTTAGGTTAGGTAGCAGAAAAAGTTAGGTTAGGTTAGGTTAGGTAGGTTAGGTAGTCGAAAAACAATTAATTCATGAAAACTTGGCTTATTAGGCAAATCGGGCCTTGCATAGTAGGCTGAGAAGTGAGTTCTGGCTACTAGGTACGACATATGTATATATATATATATATATATATATATATATATATAATGTTGTACCTAGCAGCCAGAACGTTGTACTTGGCCTACTATGCAAGGCCCGGTTTGCCTAATAGGCCACGTTTTGCTGAATTTATATATTTTTCCAAATTTCAAAAAGAAATTTGGATTTCTGAGAAAACTGAGGAAACAAAAATTGTACCACTTACGGGCTATTCATGCCCGTGCCACCTCTTGGGTGGCTTAATCTTCATCATCATCATCGGAATAGCGGACAGTACAATTTCCACAGTCAACAATGTAGCACTCGGCGTGTACAGTCCTAATCGACCCCAAGACGCTACAGCTTTGACACAGACCAGACAGCAGACTACGACCACATCCAGCTACAACGCTCTCGCTCCCCAAGTTCAGACACTCAATTCCCACTCGAGCTGCCACGCTCTCCCACATAGAGCTCGGCAACTCCGGCCTCACTCAGCTCTCTGCTCTGCTCCAAGCTCCGTCTCAACGTTTACGACAGCGCCACCAACCGACTACTGTTATCAAGACTACTAAATAAATATGAAAACTCACTAAACAATGAGTATCTAATCTACCCAACAACGTAACATAACCGTACGTTACATTGGTGACCCCAGAGTTTCGACGATACCCAGCCACGATGGACTACAACATTGACTCTCAATGGACCTAAATATAACCCATCATAATGAGACAGACATTGCAGCCAAATTAGCGTGTAACAAGTTTGAAGTTGAATTAGATCTAGGTATCCCTATCTCTGCTGTCAAAACTGTATTGGTCCAAACATTCAGATCTGATAGGAAAGAACTTACTGACTCCCAACGACCTGAAAGTACTAGTATAAAAAGCTATGATTTGTTCAGATCTGAAACCTACATCTATGGGCAGCACAAAACGTCCACTAGACAGTGCGACACAGTGGTTGCAAGGATTAGGTTGGGTTACCGTTACCTGTGGCAGGTGGCTGCAGGTGACGGGTCTCCCAATCCTGGGCACTCCAGATGCAAACTCTGTGAGCAGGAACTACGGCATGATCTCCCGCACTACATCACTGAATGCCCAGTTATTAGACCTTTCAGACCAGTTGGCATGAGGTACCTGGAGCTTTGCAATTACTTTATTCACTCTCGTATTCTTGAAGATATCCTCACAGTATACCCAAAATTTGTCAGTGCAGGCTATTAAACACATGGCTCTGTATGACTAACCATCCTGCGAGATGGGGACTTGTATTACCACTGCTACCTTATTCAATCTTGTGTTGTTGATATCCTCAAAATGCATCCGGAGTCTGCCAGTGCAGACCGCTTATCACATGCCTCTGTATGACTAACCATCCTGTATGATGGGGATTTTTTAGCATCACCTAGTTAGCTTTTTTGACACACTGTACTCCACTTCATATAGTCTAGGGTAGCAACACTAATGCAGATGTACCTAATGTGTTAATAAAAAGAAAATCAATGGACCTCTACTGCTACTGCTGCATGGTGTGGACGACGATACCTAGCCACGATGGACTACAACATGGACTCTCACTGGACCTCTACTGCTACTGCTGCATGGTGTGGACGACGATACCTAGCCACGATGGACTACAACATGGACTCTCACTGGACCTCTACTGCTACTTCTGCACGGTGTGGACGACGATACCTAGCCACGATGGACTACAACATGGACTCTCAGTGGACCTCTACTGCTACTGCTGCATGGTATGGACGACGATACCTAGCCACGATGGACTACAACATGGACTCTCAGTGGACCTCTACTGCTACTGCTGCATGGTGTGGACGACGATACCTAGCCACGATGGACTACAACATGGACTCTCACTGGACCTCTACTGCTACTGCTGCATGGTGTGGACGACGATACCTAGCCACGATGGACTACAACATGGACTCTCACTGGACCTCTACTGCTACTGCTGCATGGTGTGGACGACGATACCTAGCCACGATGGACTACAACATGGACTCTCACTGGACCTCTACTGCTACTGCTGCATGGTGTGGACGACGATACCTAGCCACGATGGACTACAACATGGACTCTCACTGGACCTCTACTGCTACTGCTGCATGGTGTGGACCGCTGCCACCTGTCATGGGACGCTCCCAACAACCTCACTTCAGCTATGATTTTCACCGCGATCATCTCTGCATTTCATCAACTACAGCTTGCTGCACCGCGAGCGTTACTTACTCATCTGACAGTTTAATCAGCAACTACATCATGTGGGATCTACAGCCTGTCCTGCCCACTCTAAACATAGAGCTCTTGGCCAAGATCACTACCGAGAACGGTCATAGGCTGTTCAATCTTGTGTAGATAAAACAATAATAAAAAAAGTATAGTGTAGTCTGAATGTACAAAGAATGAATATAAATAACTAATTGTAAATATAGGAAATTTAAAGAATGAAAATTTAAAGAATCTAATTTAACCCAGAGATAAAATAATCATAAGTACCCATATATGATCACAGATCACAGACTCAGCAACTGGCAGCCGTCACGGCCGGACGTGTTCTCGTTGCTCCGGCTCTTCTCTCTCGCACCCAGCACGGCCGGGTGGGTAAATAATTGGCAGCAGACTTGCGTCTCTCTAGCTGGTCAGACCCCACTACTAACTTGGTGTTTTATGCCGGGTAAAGACGGGAGGCCATCTCCAGTGACGTGTAGTCTTTGAGAGAGACCCATCGGCCACCAGGAAGCTCATCATGCCCTACAAGATCAAGGGTACGCCCCTCAACAAGCAACCATTCTCCAAAACATCTCTTCTGAAGCTCTTTAAAGACATTGCAGGAGTGACACCCAACGACATCAAACAGGAAGGCACGGACATCCTCTTCTTCTTTTATAGTGAGGAGGAAGTCGACAAACTTCTGTTTTTCAGCGCCAATTTCTCCAACCAACACCTTCGTCTCAACTTCCCACGCCAGTACCTGGCTGAACACTGTCGTTATTCATGACCTCGGCCAATGGATCGTGGAACAAGATGAAGCTGATGAAAGAGCGTTCATGCGCGACTTCAAGGCATCAAACCCGGACTTAGGGCTTCACGAAGCTCACTTCTTCAACAGAAATCGATCCCTGAAGCTGACCTTCGAGACAGTACTGCGGCTACTATGGCTACCAGAAATGGTGTTTACAGCTTTGGTATTCACATTCCGTCATTCCGTGTGAAGATGGAACGTTTCCACATGATCAACCAGTGCCTCCGGTGCTACGAGTACACCCACTCCACCAGCAGATGTACCCAGCGTATTCAGCAGTGTAGCCTCTGCTCAGCTGACCACCATTACTCCATCTGCAAGTCTGAAACACTATGCTGCTTGCTGTGCACAGGCGACCATCCGGCAATCTCCATACGTTGTCCTCATAGACAAGACGTCATTAAAAACATGGAGAAATCCACATCTTCAACCGGAGCCAGTACCTCTGAAGCAACAAGCCAATCACCGACCACCTCTACTTCAGGTTTCAACGCCCAAGCCGCCATTTTCCCGGAGCTTCCGGGAGGACGTCCCACTGCTACTACCAGCCAATGGGGAGCCAGTTCCCAAACGCCAACCTGCGATTCGTCGAGCCAGCCATCATCCCCGGCCCACACCGACCAACCACTGAACAGCACAGTTCAACTATTAACATCGGCGGCCAGCATGATAGCTTGCAATAACCCCCAGGAATACGTAAGAATATTAAATATTCTATACAAAGCAAATGGTCTTCCAGCTTTCATAGTTCCAGAAGAAGTCTTCACCAACACCACTTCAAGTTCTCAAGATACAGTCTTGGTCCCTGACATCACCGTGAACGCCGCCGTGCTCACGGATCTACTATCAACAGCAAAGCCTGCTCCTCCAGCAACTTCATCACAAGCCACCCAGACGCCGACGCCTCCGCTATCGACTACTGATACAGTTCCATCTCTCGTATGCGAACCCTCTCAACGTCCAAAATCAGCTGCAACTCCCATTAAGCCTCAACAGGCAAGAACTCAACCTCCAAGATTCACTGCATCTACTCCTGACTCAGCTGACTCATCAGATGAGGACGTCTCGGTGGGAACACCACCTCCTCCACTGAAGCAGCCCAACACAACAGAAGATTTCCGGCTGGAAGCTACCTCCAACGATAGCCTCACCGTATCAACACGAAGCAAGACCAACAAACAGGCCAGGAGGCCGGGGAAGAAGAAAAACACCGACGATCTGCGCCCGAGTACATCAAGGAATCAGTAGAACACCAACGCAAAGCTGTAAAGAACACCGCGACGAGAAGCCCTGCCTCCTACAAGACACACCAGCGAGCACCCATGAGCACTCCACTCTACCACCACACCGCAGCATCAGCTGCAAATCTTACCCACGGTGGTTGGGCCACCGATCTTTCATCTCCCCTCTTCACCTCGTCTCCAGTTCCTCGCTCAAGATTTCTGCATCCTCGCCCCTGTCTTCAACCCCCTGCTTGCCTGCTCTAGGGCTTTATAATCGGTTAACCCATATATTAGTGAGGGGATGCAAGGAAGTAATTGCATACGGGTATTATATATAATTTTATAGTTATAAGAATAAATTAAATATCACCTTGGTGTAGTGTTAAAAAGAACCAAGGATCAATACTATGTCAAAGGTAGATCATAAATATATAAATAATAAACCAGTCACAGTATTTTTTTTTTTTAGTTAAACCAGACATTCTCTTCTGTTATTATACATACTATTCCAGCCCTCAATGTGAAGCCGGTGGAGGGTCCGTTCATAAAGAACATTTTAAGTTAAATTAAGTTTCTAATACACGCCTTGTTTTATAGGGACGGGGCGAGTGCGGAGGGAACCACATTCAAAATGCCCGCCAGGGAATATTTCTTATGTTAGCCGCTCCTGATTGGTGGACGGCAGTCCGACGCCGTGCATCTGCGCATCATCCACGCGCATGCCCTGAGGCGACAGAAGAGAGCAGAGAAGAACCGCACCGCAGCGAAGACACACCTGTTAGTGACGCCTCCTGGACATTGGTCATCCAGCACCTCGTATTGGCCAGCTACCATTGACCCTCGCCCATCTTCGCCCCTGAGAAGCCGTCGTATTGCTTCAGCCCGCCCCTGAGAAGCCGTAGTATTGCTTCAGCCCGCCCCTGAGAAGCCGTAGTATTGCTTCAGCCCGCCCCTGAGAAGCCGTCGTATTGCTTCAGCCCGCCCCTGAGAAGCCGTCGTATTGCTTCAGCCCGCCCCTGAGAAGCCGTAGTATTGCTTCAGCCCGCCCCTGAGAAGCCGTAGTATTGCTTCAGCCCGCCCCTGAGAAGCCGTCGTATTGCTTCAGCCCGCCCCTGAGAAGCCGTCGTATTGCTTCAGCCCGCCCCTGAGAAGCCGTAGTATTGCTTCAGCCGCCCCTGAGAAGCCGTCGTATTACTTCAGCCCGCCCCTGAGAAGCCGTAGTATTGCTTCAGCCCGCCCCTGAGAAGCCGTAGTATTGCTTCAGCACGCCCCTGAGAAGCCGTCGTATTGCTTCAGCCCGCCCCTGAGAAGCCGTAGTATTGCTTCAGCCCGCCCCTGAGAAGCCGTAGTATTGCTTCAGCCCGCCCCTGAGAAGCCGTCGTATTGCTTCAGCCCGCCCCTGAGAAGCCGTCGTATTGCTTCAGCCCGCCCCTGAGAAGCCGTCGTATTGCTTCAGCCCGCCCCTGAGAAGCCGTCGTATTGCTTCAGCCCGCCCTGAGAAGCCGTCGTATTGCTTCAGCCCGCCCCTAAGAAGCCGTCGTATTGCTTCAGCCCGCCCCTGAGAAGCCGTCGTATTGCTTCAGCCCGCCCCTGAGAAGCCGTCGTATTGCTTCAGCCCGCCCCTGAGAAGCCGTCGTATTGCTTCAGCCGCCCCTGAGAAGCCGTCGTATTGCTTCAGCCCGCCCCTGAGAAGCCGTCGTATTGCTTCAGCCCGCCCTGAGAAGATGTCGTATTGCTTCAGCCCGCCCCTGAGAAGCCGTCGTATTGCTTCAGCCCGCCCTGAGAAGCCGTCGTATTGCTTCAGCCCGCCCCTGAGAAGCCGTCGTATTGCTTCAGCCCGCCCCTGAGAAGCCGTCGTATTGCTTCAGCCCGCCCCTGAGAAGCCGTCGTATTGCTTCAGCCCGCCCCTGAGATGCCGTCGTATTGCTTCAGCCGCCCCGAGAAGACTCGAGAAGTTGGCACTGATGTTTGCCGCCACCCCCCGGCTCGCCGAGGCCACATCACTGGCCAGTGTTGGAAGGGGGAGAAGTTGGCACTGATGTTTGCCGCCCCCCCCCCCCACCCCCGGCTCGCCGAGGCCACATCACTGGCCAGTGTTGGAAGGTGGAGAAGTTGGCACTGATGTTTGCCGCCCCCCACCCCCGGCTCGCCGAGGCCACATCACTGGCCAGTGTTGGAAGGTGGAGAAGTTGGCACTGATGTTTGCCGCCCCCCCTCCCACCCCCGGCTCGCCGAGGCCACATCACTGGCCAGTGTTGGAAGGTGGAGAAGTTGGCACTGATGTTTGCCGCCCCCCCCCCCCACCCCCGGCTCGCCGAGGCCACATCACTGGCCAGTGTTGGAAGGTGGAGAAGTTGGCACTGATGTTTGCCGCCCCCCACCCCCGGCTCGCCGAGGCCACATCACTGGCCAGTGTTGGAAGGTGGAGAAGTTGGCACTGATGTTTGCCGCCCCCCCTCCCACCCCCGGCTCGCCGAGGCCACATCACTGGCCAGTGTTGGAAGGTGGAGAAGTTGGCACTGATGTTTGCCGCCCCCCCCCCACCACCCCCGGCTCGCCGAGGCCACATCACTGGCCAGTGTTGGAAGGTGGAACACTCACCTGGTCTGAGCTCTGGCTAGTTTTGTACATGGTGTTGTGTTTGAGAACTTTGTATCAACATTTATGTTAAGCCGATGATGCCAGTGATGCATTACCAAGGTGATGGGTCAGGAGGACCAGTGGATTTCACAGTGGCATCTTTTTTGGAACTGTGGTTGGTGACTTTTGTGTGTCAAGCTGTTGTTGACTCTGCTGGGGGGAGGGGGGGGGGCACCTTGCCCGTTCCTAGACGACTTAGGAATGTGGGCAGGAGAAGACATGACTGAGATTTTTGATGTCCTTATTGAGACTTGACCACCCCCCCCCCCCTCCACCCCATCAGTGCTATCTGTCACCCCCGCACCTTGTTAAGACCTTATGGCCAGCAAGGAGCTAGTGTACCACAGTTACCAGGTGCTGGACTGTCACCCCCGCACCTTGTTAAGACCTTATGGCCAGCAAGGAACTAGTGTACCACAGTTACCAGGTGCTGGACTGTCACCCCCGCACCTTGTTAAGACCTTATGGCCAGCAAGGAACTAGTGTACCACAGTTACCAGGTGCTGGACTGTCACCCCCGCACCTTGTTAAGACCTTATGGCCAGCAAGGAACTAGTGTACCACAGTTACCAGGTGCTGGACTGTCACCCCCGCACCTTGTTAAGACCTTATGGCCAGCAAGGAACTAGTGTACCACAGTTACCAGGTGCTGGAGCCTAGTGACGGCTGTCAACCTCATAAGTGCTATTGGGAGTTTTGTTCTGGGTGAATTTGTATGAATATATTATGGTGTCATGCTTATAATTTGGCCCCAGTCAACTGGTAACTTTTGTTGGACTTTTCCTTACCATCTAGACGTAACTATTGTAGGCCAGGAGGCTCTTGGTAATTTGTGTAAGGCACTACGCCGCCAGGGAGGCTCTGGGGGTTCATGACACGACAATCCCCACCACTCATCATTTCTCATGCTTCAGGGCAAACTGGGACATGTTCAAACAACACATTGATGATACTAATCTCACTTATGAATACAATGACAAACATCACACTGACAGTGACACACAAGCACGCAACATACAAGACACCATCATACATGCAGCAAACATCACCATTCCTAACACAACACTCAAACCACACTTCACTTGTCAACCCTTCCGTTCTCACTAAACGCCTCCTAGCTTCTTATCACTCTCGAGTCCTACACAACACACATCGCTAGGGACAAGTACTCTGGGACCTCACAACACTAAAAAACCACATCCTCAACAGCCTAGAGTAAGACCACACAAAACACCTCATTGAACAATCAGAACAACACAGAACACTGACACAACAGGAATTCTGGACACAAATCAAACGCTTACAAGGATCAGTTCATACATCATTTAAATACCTTCTACAAAATAACAAAATCGCCGAACCTGACGAAGTACTTAACATTTTCAAACACCATTGGGAACGTATTTTTCATCCCCTTCCTCCTGAACCAACTGCTCTTCCCAACACTGAAGTAGTTGAAGACTGGGTATACCAAACCAGACGTGAAACCACACCTGACGACCTCATCCACCTTGACAACCTCAACTCTCACACTGAACTACAGACTCCGCTGACTCCAGCTGGTGTCAAGACAGCTCTCATGGGCACTCGTCACAGCGCCCCTGGTGCGTCTGACATTGGACACACCCTCCGACAATTCCCTGCTTCTATCATTGCTGCTGTCACTAACTTATTCACCCCCCTTCTTGCCTCTGGTTATTTTCCTCTCACCTTCAACTCTGCCACTGCTGTTCTCACTCCATAACCTGGGAACCTCACACTGACCCAAACACTACAGACCCATCAGCCTTCTAGACACACTTGACAAAGTCTTTGAAAGGCAAGTTAGCATGAGACTCACAACGCACCTGGAAGACAACGCACCTGGAAGACAACGCACCTGGAAGACAACGCACCTGGAAGACAACGCACCTGGAAGACAACGCACCTGGAAGACAATGACTTGCTATTAAACAGTTTGACTTCCGGCCTCACCGGTCTACACATGACACCTTAAATATCATGACCAATTACCTCAGCATCAACCATCACTAAAGACTTAAGACTGCACTCATCACTAAGGACGTTGAGAAGACCTTTGACACTGGCATGACGGCCTCAAATTACGCAAACAACTTTAATCTTCCCCATTATCACCACTAAACTTCTTGCTAACTACTTAGATAATAGGACAATGAGGATTAAGTTCATCCGACAACACACTGATTACTTCATATTACATGCCAGTGTTCCTCACGGCTCTGTCCTTGCCGGACACTTTACACCCTAAGCATCACTGCCATTCCTGACCCTATTCATTGCACCATATTAACTATATGCTATGCTGATGATGTCTCTCACATCACGTCTGGATGTCTCTCACCTGATCACGGAAAGCACAAGAACAACTTTATGTAGTAACAGAATGGGAGTATCACTGGCGCATTATAACCAACTTCAACAACTAAAAAATCCCCTACTTCTCTGTAAAGGAACTGCACACCCTATTCCAGTTCAACTCTATTCATTCTTCCTTAATCCTACTAAAATTTCTGTATCTTGTTCCTCTTGGCCTCACACTTTATCAACAATTACTCTTTCACACACATTGCACAGAAACATGCAATAGTTCACCAAGCCATGAACAAATTATACAGACTTACATTTGCCAAACTTGATACTAAAACGCGCCACTATAAAGCACTTACTAGACCACTCCTAACATATGCTCCACTTGCTCTCTCCTAAGCGGCAGTAACTAATAAACTAAATCTCCAGAGTTCCAAGGGGTTGTCATAGCCAGGGGGTGGTAATGGGGGACGAGCTCCCATGACCTATAAAATGCTCCTATACGGTATGCGTCTCAAATAGCCTCTGACAACCAAGTCCAACTCCTGGCCTGCACGGGTGGCTTAGTCTAAGTCCGGCGGAACTGCTTTTACCGACAGGAGAAGGGGCGAGGGCGTACCTCTGGAGCCTTAAAACCAGCTGCTCCGGGTAGATGGGACTCGATAGCCTGGGAAGGCAGCCCATCTAGGGGAAGGAAAACCCTGATTTTAAACCTCCGCTGCCTTGCGGCCATACCCCTTTTTTGGGAAAGGCTTCAGGAGTCAACCTCGAGGAAAAATCCGGAGTTGGAGCCCCTAAGGCAGTTCGTTGTTGACGTCGACCTCGTTCTGGCAGCTCCTGCGACGTTGCTGGAACCATGCGTATTGGCATTTGCCTTTCTATTGGATAATTTCAGCAACGTGGAGAGGGGGGACCTGCTGCATGGGTAACAGCTTCTCCTCCATATCTACCTACCCAGGCTTTGCGCCCTGGAGAGGACACTCCAGCTTCGCCTCACAGCGTCGAATCAACACGGGAAGCGACAGTCTACTGGTTTTAAGTCTTCTGCTCGATTGGCGAAGAGTGTGACGCCAGGGGTTGCTTCCGACGGTGGGAGGGGTCATCGCGCCCCACTGGGCAGCTACCGCCCGCCTCAAGCTGGGCAAACCCCAGCCAATAAGGTGTTGCCTCGCCACGGTCCGTTAACCTCACTGGGTGCGTGGGGTTTAGGGTGAAAACCGACAAGCGGCCCGACAACTTTGCACCAAGCAATACCAAACCAAAGAAGAAAATATCAACTGCCCTAAAGCTGGGCACATGGAACGTCAGGACACTGACACCAGGTTTCTCTGACGACCTGCAAGAAATCAATGATGCCCGAAAAACAGCAATCATCGATAGGGAACTGAGCAAGCTGCAGATGGATATTGTTGCTCTCCAAGAGACCAGGCTCCCAGGATCAGGATCTGTGAGAGAGAGGACCTTCTCTTTCTTCTGGCAAGGAAAACCTCCAGATGAGACCAGAGAACATGGTGTGGGATTTGCCGTCAGGAATGCACTGTTGGGACACATTATGCCACCGATGGGGGAAACCGAACGAATTCTGTCTGCAAGTGTACTCCCAAACAGGACCAGTCAATGTAATTAGTGCATATGCACCAACCCTGACTTTTCCAGCAGAGGCAAAGGAAAAATTCTACGATGACCTCAACAGAGTCATAGCGAGAATCCCTGTAAAGGAGCCACTGTTCATCCTCGGCGACTTCAACGCCAGAGTGGGTGCCGAGCACAACATTCGGCCCACTTGCCTGGGTCAGTTCGGCATAGGAAGGATGAATGAGAACGGGCAACATCTGCTAGAACTCTGCTGTCTTCATGGTCTTTGTGTCACCAACACGTTCTTCGGCACAAAGCCTCAACACCGAGTATCTTGGAGACACCCCAGATCCAAGCACTGGCACCGGCTTGACCTGATTCTTACCAGGCGTGCAAGTCTACCCAGCGTCAAGATTACGCGTAGCTACCAGAGTGCTGTCTGTGACACCGACCACTCCCTGGTATGTAGCAGGGTCAAGATGCAACCAAAGAAGATTCATCACTCGAAAAAGGCGGGCAGACCTCGCATCGACACCACCAAGACCCGCAACCAGGACAAGGTGGAAGATTTTGCACACGTGCTCGAGGAAGCTCTCCCTGGCCCAGCTGGGGTCACTGCCTGTAAAAGATGGGAGCACTTCAGAGACGCTGTGTTCAACGCTGCCATTTCCACCTTTGGCAAGAAGACCAGCAGGTCGGCAGACTGGTTCGAGGCTCACTCGGAAGAGATGACACCTGTAATCGAAGAGGAGAGAAACGCCTTGGCAGCCTACAAAACCAGCCCAAGTCAGCACAACTTACAGATCCTTCGGGCCGTCCGCTGCAAAGTGCAGCAGAGCGCCAGGCGATGTGCCAACAACTATTGGCTCCTACTCTGCTCCCAGATACAGACTGCAGCGGATACAGGCAATGTAAGGGGAATGTATGACGGCATCAAGCAGGCCCTCGGCCCAATCCAGAGGAAGACCGCTCCTCTGAAATCTGCCACTAGCGAGGTGATTCAGGACCAGACACTGCAGCTGAAGCGCTGGGTCGAGCACTACTCTGAGCTATACGCCAGGGACAATGTGGTCACCGAAGATGCCCTGAGCGCCATTAAGTGTCTGCCTGTGTTAATGGAGCTCGACAGCGAACCTACCCTGGAAGAACTCAGCGATGCCCTAGACTCCCTTGCTTCTGGTAAAGCTCCTGGCAAAGATGGCATTCCTGCTGAGACCTTGAAGTGCTGCAGAGGTAGCCTGCTCATGGAGCTGCATGAAATTCTCTGCCTCTGCTGGGAAGGAGAGGTGCCACAGGACATGAGGGATGCCAACATCGTCACACTGTATAAGAATAAAGGTGACAGGGGTGACTGCAACAACTACCGTGGAATCTCCCTCCTCAGTATTGTCGGAAAGTTGTTTGCTCGAGTCGCATTGAAGAGGCTCCAAGTACTTGCAGAGAGAGTCTATCCAGAATCACAATGCGGATTCAGAGCTGGCAGGTCCACCATCGACATGGTCTTTTCCCTCAGACAACTGCAGGAGAAATGCAGGGAACAGAAGCAGCCACTCTTCGTAGCCTTCATAGTTCTGACGAAGGCCTTCGACCTCGTCAGCAGGGATGGCCTGTTCAAGATCCTCCCCAAGATCGGATGCCCACCCAGGCTCCTCAGTATCATCAGATCTTTCCATGAGAACATGAGGGGCACCGTGATCTTTGATGGCCTAACATCAGACGCCTTTGACATCCGAAGTGGAGTAAAGCAGGGCTGCGTACTGGCTCCAACCCTATTCGGGATTTTCTTCGCAGTTATGCTGCGGCACGCCTTCGGATCTGTCACGGAAGGCATTTACCTCCGGACCAGGTTGGATGGAAAGTTCTTTAACCTCGCCAGGCTGAGAGCCAAGACGAAGGTTCGGCTGAGGTGTCTGCGCGACTTCCTTTTTGCCGACGACGCAGCAGTCACTGCCCACTCAGCTGAAGACCTCCAACGGCTCATAACCCGCTTCAGCGAGGCCTCTCAGGCTTTCGGACTCACCATCAGTCTGAAGAAAACGCAAGTCATGGGACAAGAAGTGGACTCCCCACCTGACATCGGCATCTCTGATTCCAAACTGGAAGTCGTTCACGACTTCGTGTACCTGGGCTCCACAATAGCTGACTCCCTCTCTCTTGATACGGAGCTAAACAAACGCATCGGTAAGGCATCTACTACCATGTCCAGACTGACAAAGAGAGTGTGGGCCAACAATAGGCTAACTGAGTATACTAAGATTCAGGTTTACAGAGCCTGTGTCCTGAGCACTCTCCTTTATGGCAGTGAGTCTTGGACACTCCGCGCCCGTCAGGAAAGACAACTGAATGCCTACCACATGCGCTGCCTTCGACACATCTTGGACATCATCTTGTCCTGGCAGGACAAGGTGACAAACAACAACGTCTTGAGGAGAGCAAGAATCACCAGCATGTACACAATGCTGAAACAGAGACGAATGCGCTGGCTCGGGCACGTTGTGCGAATGGGCGACGGCAGGATCCCCAAGGATCTCCTGTACGGAGAGCTGAGGCAGGGAAAGCGTCCAACAGGCAAGCCCCAGCTACGGTACAAAGACGTATGCAAAAGGGACCTGAAAGCCATGGACGTCGATCTTGCTATATGGGAGACACTGGCTACAGACCGTTCAGCCTGGAGGCAGTCTGTTCAAAGAGGTCTCTCCAAGTTCGAGGAGTCACGTGCTAAGGAATCGGAGGCAAAGAGACAGAGAAGGAAAGCCGGTAGCCGGGAAGACAGACCAGAATCGGACTTCGTTTGTGCTCGGTGTGGGATGGACTGCCACTCTCGGATTGGCCTCATCAGTCACACCAGACGCTGCACCAGGATTGACAACTAGGGCGCAACTCCATAGTCTCCCGAGACTGAAGGATGCCTACTACTAAATCTCCAGAGAATACAAAACAGAGCACTTAGATGTATTCCCTTACATCTTAGACGTGTCTTAGATGACACGTGTTGGGGTGGCGGGACACGTGTTGGGGTGGCGGGACACGTGTTGGGGTGGCGGGACACGTGTTGGGGGTGGCGGGACACGTGTTGGGGGTGGCGAGACACGTGTTGGGGTGGTGGGACACGTGTTGGGGTGGCGGGACACGTGTTGGGGTGGCGGGACACGTGTTGAGGTGGTGGGACACGTGTTGGGGTGGTGGGACACGTGTTGGGGGAGGCGGAACACGTGTTGGGGTGGCGGGACACGTGTTGGGATGGTGGGACACGTGTTGGGGGTGGCGGGACACGTGTTGGGGTGGCGGGACACGTGTTGGGGGTGGCGGGACACGTGTTGGGGGTGGCGAGACACGTGTTGGGGTGGTGAGACACGTGTTGGGGTAGCGGGACACGTGTTGGGGTGGCGGGACACGTGTTGAGGTGGTGGGACACGTGTTGGGGTGGTGGGACACGTGTTGGGGGAGGCGGAACACGTGTTGGGGTGGAAGGACACGTGTTGGGGTGCCGGGACACGTGTTGGGGTGGCGGGACACGTGTTGGGGTGGTGGGACACGTGTTGGGGTGGCGGGACACGTGTTGGGGTGGTGGGACACGTGTTGGGGGTGGCGGGACACGTGTTGGGGTGGCAGGACACGTGCTGGGGTGGTGGGACACGTGTTGGGGTGGTGGGACACGTGTTGGGGTGGCGGGACACGTGTTGGGGGTGGCGGGACACGTGTTGGGGTGGTGGGACACGTGTTGGGGTGGCGGGACACGTGTTGGGGTGGCGGGACACGTGTTGGGGTGGTGGGACACGTGTTGTAGTGGCGGGACGCGTGTTGGGGTGGTGGGACACGTGTTGGGGTGGTGGGACACGTGTTGGGGGTGGTGGGACATGTGTTGGGGTGGTGGGACACGTGTTGGGGGTGGCTGGACTCGTGTTGGGGTGGCGGGACACGTGCTGGGGTGGTGGGACACGTGCTGGGGTGGCGGGACACGTGTTAGGGTGGCCGGAGACATTATTATCAGTCACCAATCATGCTAACACCACTATCATCATCATGCCAGTAAGACAAATTAAGGTTCGTTGAGCCTTATAAACTTGATGAAACCCAGATTTCCAATGTTCCTGGCACCTATGTTGAAGCTTCACCTGTTGAAACCTTTCTTACAACCAACGAGGCAGTTGTTTTGCTCCCAACTGAAGATGATCTTCAAAAAATCTTACATCCCGATAAAGCGTCTACACTCCATGCAGCGGGCGTAATTCCCGATGCTACTGGCAAATTCCACGTTGGGAGGACTGTGTTTGTCACGATTCAATCGCCACATAGCCAGGGACCACAACGACGATGATATGCTTGACGAAATCAATAGAATCAATGAACAACAAGCTATACAAATACACAGAATGACCAAAGAAGGCAACCCACGCCCCACTCGCAAGATAATGTTTACTACTACTGCCCATGCTACCCAGGTGATTGATCAGGGATTTAAATGCTTTGGGTACATAACACCTGAACAAATCTCAAGAGAAAGTTTCACTGATATTAAGCAATGCTTTCGTTGCTTCAGCTTCGACCACGTGGTGAACAAGTGTCCTACAACAACAAGCACTTGTAGTATTTGTACTGAACACCATAAATTTAGAGATTGTCCTCAACCTGACAGACGAAAATGTGCCCTCTGTGGAGGTGGACATACAGCAGTATCTCCTGTGTGTCCAGTGAGGAAAGCAGCAATACAGAAAATCCTTGACAAGGACCAAACCTCACGACCTAACCAGTCACAGACGACACCAAATATGAACGCTGCAACATTCCCTAAGTTGCCAGGTCAAGGTAAAAACCAGGCTTCCCAGCAGACATCCTTACCTAACCAGCATAATGCTTGGGGGGTGGACCAAACTCACCCAACAACGTCAATGTCACAGGCGCCTTTTGTGTCTTCTGATGATTTGGGAGGTGGTGCAGGTCTTAATAACAATTGTAGCAACATCCGCAGGCTGCCGCAGAATACCCATTCGTATTTTCCACAACAATCAATAAGCTTTTGATGGCTAACAATCTACCTACAGTCACAATCCCAGATGATGCATTCTCATCCAGCCCTGAACAATCATCGCAAGCACAGTCACCACACCACGAACCCCCGGTCTCTGAACCCACAATAAATGAAACAACCACCGCCATGCAAGATATGACAAACTCCACTGTCCCACCCACCTCACAAGTCCCAAGACCAAACACCTCTCTCAGACTCCCCAGCTCAACGCAGCAGAGAGAGGTAACCCTTCTACCCCTCATGTGGAAGGTGTCACCATCATGGTAAACCCCAACACCCAGTCACTTGACGAATCATTCCTGCCTCACCTGCCCCTTCTGATCACTCATCCTCAGCAAGCCAGAGTATTGATATTCACGATGAAGACTCAGAAGAGGAGCGTTCCCTACACCAGGTGGCGCCCTCTGTGACACTCCCAGCCCGGCGCCCACTGTGACACTCCCAGCCCGGCGCCCACTGTGACACTCCCAGCCCGTCGCCCACTGTGACACACCCAGCCCGGCGCCCACTGTGACACACCCAGCCCGGCGCCCACTGTGACACTCCCAGCCCGGCGCCCACCGTGACACACCCAGCCCGGCGCCCACTGTGACACTCCCTGCCCGGCGCCCACTGTGACACTCCCAGCCCGGCGCCCACTGTGACACTCCCAGCCCGGCGCCCACTGTGACACTCCCTGCCTGGCGCCCACTGTGACACTCCCAGCCCGGCGCCCACTGTGACACTCCCTGCCCGGCGCCCTATGTGACACACCCAGCCCGGCGCCCACTATGACACTCCCTGCCCGGCGCCCACTGTGACACACCCAGCCCGGCGCCCACTGTGACACTCCCTGCCTGGCGCCCACTGTGACACTTCCAGCCCGGCGCCCACTGTGACACTCCCTGCCCGGCGCCCTATGTGACATACCCAGCCCGGCGCCCACTGTGACACTCCCTGCCCAGCGCCCACTGTGACACACCCAGCCTGGCGCCCACTGTGACACTCCCAGCCCGGCGCCCACTGTGACGCTCCCAGCCTGGCGCCCACTGTGACACACCCAGCCCGGCGCCCACTGTGACACTCCCAGCCTGGCGCCCACTGTGACACTCCCAGCCCGGCGCCCACTGTGACACTCCCAGCCCGGCGCCCACTGTGACACTCCCAGCCCTGCGCCCACTGTGACACACCCTGCCTGGCGCCCACTGTGACACACCCAGCCCGGCGCCCACTGTGACACTCCCAGCCCGGCGCCCACTGTGACACTCCCAGCCCGGCGCCCACTGTGACACTCCCTGCCTGGCGCCCACTGTGACACTCCCAGCCTGGCGCCCACTGTGACACACCCAGCCCGGCGCCCACTGTGACACTCCCAGCCCGGAGCCCACTGTGACACTCCCTGCCTGGCGCCCACTGTGACACTCCCAGCCCGGCGCCCACTGTGACACTCCCTGCCCGGCGCCCACTGTGACACTCCCAGCCCGGCGCCCACTGTGACACTCCCTGCCCGGCGCCCACTGTGACACACCCAGCCCGGCGCCCACTGTGACACTCCCAGCCCGGCGCCCCCTGTGACACTCCCAGCCCGGCGCCCACTGTGACACACCCTGCCTGGCGCCCACTGTGACACACCCAGCCCGGCGCCCACTGTGACACACCCAGCCCGGCGCCCACTGTGACACTCCCAGCCCGGCGCCCACTGTGACACTCCCTGCCCGGCGCCCACTGTGACACACCCAGCCCGGCGCCCACTGTGACACACCCAGCCCGGCGCCCACTGTGACACTCCCAGCCCGGCGCCCACTGTGACACACCCAGCCCGGCGCCCACTGTGACACTCCCAGCCCGGCGCCCACTGTGACACTCCCAGCCCGGCGCCCACTGTGACACACCCTGCCCGGCGCCCACTGTGACACTCCCTGCCCGGCGCCCACTGTGACACTCCCAGCCCGGCGCCCACTGTGACACTCCCAGCCCGGCTCCCACTGTGACACTCCCAGCCCGGCGCCCACTGTGACACTCCCAGCCCGGCGCTCACTGTGACACTCCCAGCCCGGCGCCCACTGTGACACTCCCAGCCCGGCGCCCACTGTGACACTCCCAGCCCGGCGCCCACTGTGACACTCCCAGCCCGGCGCCCACTGTGACACACCCAGCCCGGCGCCCACTGTGACACTCCCTGCCTGGCGCCCACTGTGACACTCCCAGCCCGGCGCCCACTGTGACACACCCAGCCCGGCGCCCACTGTGACACTCCCAGCCCGGCGCCCACTGTGACACACCAGCCCGGCGCCCACTGTGACACACCCAGCCCGGCGCCCACTGTGACACTCCCTGCCTGGCGCCCACTGTGACACTCCCAGCCCGGCGCCCACTGTGACACTCCCAGCCCGGCGCCCACTGTGACACACCCAGCCCGGCGCCCACTGTGACACACCCAGCCCGGCGCCCACTGTGACACTCCCAGCCCGGCGCCCACTGTGACACTCCCAGCCCGGCGCCCACTGTGACACTCCCAGCCCGGCGCCCACTGTGACACACCCAGCCCAGCGCCCACTGTGACACACCCAGCCCAGCGCCCACTGTGACACACCCAGCCCGGCGCCCACTGTGACACTCCCAGCCCGGCGCCCACTGTCACACTCCCTGCCCGGCGCCCACTGTCACACTCCCTACCCGGCGCCCACTGTGACACTCCCAGCCCGGCGCCCACTGTGACACACCCAGCCCGGCGCCCACTGTGACACACCCAGCCCGGCGCCCACTGTGACACTCCCTGCCTGGCGCCCACTGTGACACTCCCAGCCCGGCGCCCACTGTGACACTCCCAGCCCGGCGCCCACTGTGACACACCCAGCCCGGCGCCCACTGTGACACACCCAGCCCGGCGCCCACTGTGACACACCCAGCCCGGCGCCCACTGTGACACACCCAGCCCGGCGCCCACTGTGACACTCCCAGCCCGGCGCCCACTGTGACACACCCAGCCCGGCGCCCACTGTGACACACCCTGCCCGGCGCCCACTGTGACACTCCTTGCCCGGCGCCCACTGTGACACTCCCAGCCCGGCGCCCACTGTGACACTCCCAGCCCGGCGCCCACTGTGACACTCCCTGCCTGGCGCCCACTGTGACACTCCCTGCCTGGCGCCCACTGTGACACTCCCAGCCCGGCGCCCACTGTGACACTCCCAGCCCGGCGCCCACTGTGACACTCCCTGCCCGGCGCCCACTGTGACACTCCCAGCCCGGCGCCCACTGTGACACTCCCTGCCCGGCGCCCACTGTGACACTCCCAGCCCGGCGCCCACTGTGACACTCCCTGCCCAGCGCCCACTGTGACACTCCCAGCCCGGCGCCCACTGTGACACTCCCAGCCCGGCGCCCACTGTGACACACCCAGCCCGGCGCCCACTGTGACACTCCCTGCCCGGCGCCCACTGTGACACACCCTGCCAGGTGCCCACTGTGACACACCCAGCCCAGCGCCCACTGTGACACTCCCAGCCCGGCGCCCACTGTGACACACCCAGCCCAGCGCCCACTGTGACACACCCAGCCCAGCGCCCACTGTGACACACCCAGCCCGGCGCCCACTGTGACTCTCCCAGCCCGGCGCCCACTGTGACACTCCCAGCCCGGCGCCCTCTGTGACACACCCTGCCCGGCGCCCACTGTGACACTCCCAGCCCAGCGCCCACTGTGACACACCCAGCCCGGCGCCCACTGTGACACTCCCAGCCCGGCGCCCACTGTGACACTCCCTGCCTGGCGCCCACTGTGACACTCCCTGCCCGGCGCCCACTGTGACACTCCCTGCCCGGCGCCCACTGTGACACACCCAGCCCGGCGCCCACTGTGACACACCCTGCCCGGCGCCCACTGTGACACTCCCAGCCCGGCGCCCACTGTGACACTCCCAGCCCGGCGCCCACTGTGACACACCCTGCCCGGCGCCCACTGTGACACTCCCAGCCCAGCGCCCACTGTGACACACCCAGCCCGGCGCCCACTGTGACACTCCCAGCCCGGCGCCCACTGTGACACTCCCTGCCCGGTGCCCACTGTGACACTCCCAGCCCGGCGCCCACTGTGACACTCCCAGCCCGGCGCCCACTGTGACACTCCCAGCCCGGCGCCCACTGTCACACACCCAGCCCGGCGCCCACTGTGACACTCCCTGCCTGGCGCCCACTGTGACACTCCCAGCCTGGCGCCCACTGTGACACTCCCTGCCTGGCGCCCACTGTGACACTCCCAGCCTGGCGCCCACTGTGACACTCCCAGCCTGGCGCCCACTGTGACACTCCCAGCCCGGCGCCCACTGTGACACTCCCTGCCCGGCGCCCACTGTGACACTCCCAGCCCGGCGCCCACTGTGACACTCCCAGCCCGGCGCCCACTGTGACACTCCCATCCCGGCGCCCACTGTGACACTCCCTGCCCGGCGCCCACTGTGGCACTCCCAGCCCGGCGCCCACTGTGACACTCCCTGCCCGGCGCCCACTGTGACACTCCCAGCCCGGCGCCCACTGTGACACACCCAGCCCAGCGCCCACTGTGACACACCCAGCCCAGCGCCCACTGTGACACACCCAGCCCGGCGCCCACTGTGACACTCCCAGCCCGGCGCCCACTGTCACACTCCCTGCCCGGCGCCCACTGTCACACTCCCTACCCGGCGCCCACTGTGACACTCCCAGCCCGGCGCCCACTGTGACACACCCAGCCCGGCGCCCACTGTGACACACCCAGCCCGGCGCCCACTGTGACACACCCAGCCCGGCGCCCACTGTGACACACCCAGCCCGGCGCCCACTGTGACACTCCCAGCCCGGCGCCCACTGTGACACACCCAGCCCGGCGCCCACTGTGACACACCCTGCCCGGCGCCCACTGTGACACTCCTTGCCCGGCGCCCACTGTGACACTCCCAGCCCGGCGCCCACTGTGACACTCCCAGCCCGGCGCCCACTGTGACACTCCCTGCCTGGCGCCCACTGTGACACTCCCTGCCTGGCGCCCACTGTGACACTCCCAGCCCGGCGCCCACTGTGACACTCCCAGCCCGGCGCCCACTGTGACACTCCCAGCCCGGCGCCCACTGTGACACTCCCTGCCCAGCGCCCACTGTGACACTCCCAGCCCGGCGCCCACTGTGACACTCCCAGCCCGGCGCCCACTGTGACACTCCCTGCCCGGCGCCCACTGTGACACTCCCAGCCCGGCGCCCACTGTGACACTCCCTGCCCGGCGCCCACTGTGACACTCCCAGCCCGGCGCCCACTGTGACACTCCCTGCCCAGCGCCCACTGTGACACTCCCAGCCCGGCGCCCACTGTGACACTCCCAGCCCGGCGCCCACTGTGACACACCCAGCCCGGCGCCCACTGTGACACTCCCTGCCCGGCGCCCACTGTGACACACCCTGCCAGGCGCCCACTGTGACACACCCAGCCCAGCGCCCACTGTGACACTCCCAGCCCGGCGCCCACTGTGACACACCCAGCCCAGCGCCCACTGTGACACACCCAGCCCAGCGCCCACTGTGACACACCCAGCCCGGCGCCCACTGTGACACTCCCAGCCCGGCTTCCACTGTGACACTCCCAGCCCGGCGCCCTCTGTGACACACCCTGCCCGGCGCCCACTGTGACACTCCCAGCCCAGCGCCCACTGTGACACTCCCAGCCCGGCGCCCACTGTGACACTCCCAGCCCGGCGCCCACTGTGACACTCCCTGCCTGGCGCCCACTGTGACACTCCCTGC
This sequence comes from Procambarus clarkii, assembly GCF_040958095.1. Classification (NCBI taxonomy): domain Eukaryota; kingdom Metazoa; phylum Arthropoda; class Malacostraca; order Decapoda; family Cambaridae; genus Procambarus; species Procambarus clarkii. The sequence continues at coordinate 135,823 of NW_027189580.1, forward strand.
CCGGCGCCCACTGTGACACTCCCTGCCCGGCGCCCACTGTGACACACCCAGCCCGGCGCCCACTGTGACACACCCTGCCCGGCGCCCACTGTGACACTCCCAGCCCGGCGCCCACTGTGACACTCCCAGCCCGGCGCCCACTGTGACACACCCTGCCCGGCGCCCACTGTGACACTCCCAGCCCAGCGCCCACTGTGACACACCCAGCCCGGCGCCCACTGTGACACTCCCAGCCCGGCGCCCACTGTGACACTCCCTGCCCGGTGCCCACTGTGACACTCCCAGCCCGGCGCCCACTGTGACACTCCCAGCCCGGCGCCCACTGTGACACTCCCAGCCCGGCGCCCACTGTCACACACCCAGCCCGGCGCCCACTGTGACACTCCCTGCCTGGCGCCCACTGTGACACTCCCAGCCTGGCGCCCACTGTGACACTCCCTGCCTGGCGCCCACTGTGACACTCCCAGCCTGGCGCCCACTGTGACACTCCCAGCCTGGCGCCCACTGTGACACTCCCAGCCCGGCGCCCACTGTGACACTCCCTGCCCGGCGCCCACTGTGACACTCCCAGCCCGGCTCCCACTGTGACACTCCCAGCCCGGCGCCCACTGTGACACTCCCATCCCGGCGCCCACTGTGACACTCCCAGCCCGGCGCCCACTGTGACACACCCAGCCCGGCGCCCACTGTGACACTCCCTGCCCGGCGCCCACTGTGACACACCCAGCCCGGCGCCCACTGTGACACTCCCTGCCCGGCGCCCACTGTGACACTCCCTGCCCGGCGCCCACTGTGACACTCCCTGCCCGGCGCCCACTGTGACACACCCAGCCCGGCGCCCACTGTGACACATCCAGCCCGGCGCCCACTGTGACACTCCCAGCCCGGCGCCCACTGCGACACTCCCTGCCCGGCGCCCACTGTGACACACCCAGCCCGGCGTCCACTGTGACACTCCCAGCCCGGCGCCCACTGTGACACTCCCAGCCCGGCGCCCACTGTGACACACCCAGCCCAGCGCCCACTGTGACACTCCCAGCCCGGCGCCCACTGTGACACACCCAGCCCGGCGCCCACTGTGACACACCTAGCCCGGCGCCCACTGTGACACTCCCTGCCCGGCGCCCACTGTGACACACCCAGCCCGGCGCCCACTGTGACACTCCCAGCCCGGCGCCCACTGTGACACTCCCAGCCCGGCGCCCACTGTGACACACCCAGCCCGGCGCCCACTGTGACACTCCCAGCCCGGTGCCCACTGTGACACTCCCTGCCCGGCGCCCACTGTGACACTCCCAGCCCGGCGCCTACTGTGACACTCCCAGCCCGGCGCCCACTGTGACACTCCCAGCCCGGCGCCCACTGTGACACTCCCTGCCCGGCGCCCACTGTGGCACTCCCAGCCCGGCGCCCACTGTGACAGTCCCTGCCCGGCGCCCACTGTGACACACCCAGCCCGGCGCCCACTGTGACACACCCAGCCCGGCGCCCACTGTGACACTCCCAGCCCGGCGCCCACTGTGACACACCCAGCCCGGCGCCCACTGTGACACACCCAGCCCGGCGCCCACTGTGACACGCCCACTGTGACACACCCAGCCCGGCGCCCACTGTGACACTCCCAGCCCGGCGCCCACTGTGACACTCCCAGCCCGGCGCCCACTGTGACACACCCAGCCCGGCGCCCACTGTGACACTCCCTGCCCGGCGCCCACTGTGACACACCCAGCCCGGCGCCCACTGTGACACTCCCTGCCCGGCGCCCACTGTGACACTCCCTGCCCGGCGCCCACTGTGACACTCCCTGCCCGGCGCCCACTGTGACACACCCAGCCCGGCGCCCACTGTGACACACCCAGCCCGGCGCCCACTGTGACACTCCCAGCCCGGCGCCCACTGTGACACTCCCTGCCCGGCGCCCACTGTGACACACCCAGCCCGGCGCCCACTGTGACACTCCCAGCCCGGCGCCCACTGTGACACTCCCAGCCCGGCGCCCACTGTGACACACCCAGCCCAGCGCCCACTGTGACACTCCCAGCCCGGCGCCCACTGTGACACACCCAGCCCGGCGCCCACTGTGACACACCTAGCCCGGCGCCCACTGTGACACTCCCAGCCCGGCGCCCACTGTGACACTCCCTGCCCGGCGCCCACTGTGACACACCCTGCCAGGCGCCCACTGTGACACACCCAGCCCAGCGCCCACTGTGACACTCCCAGCCCGGCGCCCACTGTGACACACCCAGCCCAGCGCCCACTGTGACACACCCTGCCCAGCGCCCACTGTGACACACCCAGCCCGGCGCCCACTGTGACACTCCCAGCCCGGCGCCCACTGTGACACTCCCAGCCCGGCGCCCTCTGTGACACACCCTGCCCGGCGCCCACTGTGACACTCCCAGCCCAGCGCCCACTGTGACACACCCAGCCCGGCGCCCACTGTGACACTCCCAGCCCGGCGCCCACTGTGACACTCCCTGCCTGGCGCCCACTGTGACACTCCCTGCCCGGCGCCCACTGTGACACTCCCTGCCCGGCGCCCACTGTGACACACCCAGCCCGGCGCCCACTGTGACACACCCTGCCCGGCGCCCACTGTGACACTCCCAGCCCGGCGCCCACTGTGACACTCCCAGCCCGGCGCCCACTGTGACACACCCTGCCCGGCGCCCACTGTGACACTCCCAGCCCAGCGCCCACTGTGACACACCCAGCCCGGCGCCCACTGTGACACTCCCAGCCCGGCGCCCACTGTGACACTCCCTGCCCGGTGCCCACTGTGACACTCCCAGCCCGGCGCCCACTGTGACACTCCCAGCCCGGCGCCCACTGTGACACTCCCAGCCCGGCGCCCACTGTCACACACCCAGCCCGGCGCCCACTGTGACACTCCCTGCCCGGCGCCCACTGTGACACACCCTGCCCGGCGCCCACTGTGACACTCCCAGCCCAGCGCCCACTGTGACACACCCAGCCCGGCGCCCACTGTGACACTCCCAGCCCGGCGCCCACTGTGACACTCCCAGCCCGGCGCCCACTGTGACACTCCCAGCCCGGCGCCCACTGTGACACTCCCAGCCCGGCGCCCACTGTGACACTCCCAGCCCGGCGCCCACTGTCACACACCCAGCCCGGCGCCCACTGTGACACTCCCTGCCTGGCGCCCACTGTGACACTCCCAGCCTGGCGCCCACTGTGACACTCCCTGCCTGGCGCCCACTGTGACACTCCCAGCCTGGCGCCCACTGTGACACTCCCAGCCTGGCGCCCACTGTGACACTCCCAGCCCGGCGCCCACTGTGACACTCCCAGCCCGGCGCCCACTGTGACACTCCCAGCCCGGCGCCCACTGTGACACTCCCTGCCTGGCGCCCACTGTGACACTCCCTGCCTGGCGCCCACTGTGACACTCCCAGCCCGGCGCCCACTGTGACACTCCCAGCCCGGCGCCCACTGTGACACTCCCTGCCCGGCGCCCACTGTGACACTCCCAGCCCGGCGCCCACTGTGACACTCCCTGCCCGGCGCCCACTGTGACACTCCCAGCCCGGCGCCCACTGTGACACTCCCTGCCCAGCGCCCACTGTGACACTCCCAGCCCGGCGCCCACTGTGACACTCCCAGCCCGGCGCCCACTGTGACACACCCAGCCCGGCGCCCACTGTGACACTCCCTGCCCGGCGCCCACTGTGACACACCCTGCCAGGCGCCCACTGTGACACACCCAGCCCAGCGCCCACTGTGACACTCCCAGCCCGGCGCCCACTGTGACACACCCAGCCCAGCGCCCACTGTGACACACCCAGCCCAGCGCCCACTGTGACACACCCAGCCCGGCGCCCACTGTGACACTCCCAGCCCGGCGCCCACTGTGACACTCCAAGCCCGGCGCCCTCTGTGACACACCCTGCCCGGCGCCCACTGTGACACTCCCAGCCCAGCGCCCACTGTGACACTCCCAGCCCGGCGCCCACTGTGACACTCCCAGCCCGGCGCCCACTGTGACACTCCCTGCCTGGCGCCCACTGTGACACTCCCTGCCCGGCGCCCACTGTGACACTCCCTGCCCGGCGCCCACTGTGACACACCCAGCCCGGCGCCCACTGTGACACACCCTGCCCGGCGCCCACTGTGACACTCCCAGCCCGGCGCCCACTGTGACACTCCCAGCCCGGCGCCCACTGTGACACACCCTGCCCGGCGCCCACTGTGACACTCCCAGCCCAGGCGCCCACTGTGACACACCCAGCCCGGCGCCCACTGTGACACTCCCAGCCCGGCGCCCACTGTGACACTCCCTGCCCGGTGCCCACTGTGACACTCCCAGCCCGGCGCCCACTGTGACACTCCAGCCCGGCGCCCACTGTGACACTCCCAGCCCGGCGCCCACTGTCACACACCCAGCC
>NW_027189581.1:0-22500 GCF_040958095.1 Procambarus clarkii
CCACACTCTCACCATTGCACCGCCACCACACACTCTCACTATGGCACCGCCACCACACTCTCACTATTGCACCACCACCACACACTTTCACTATTGCACCGCCACCACACACTCACTATTGCACCACCACCACCACACACTCACTATTGCACCGCCACCACACACTCACTATTGCACCACCACCACACACTCACTATTGCACCGCCACCACACTCTCACCATTGCACCGCCACCACTACACACTCACTATTGCACCGCCACCACACACTCACTATTGCACCACCACCACACACTCACTATTTCACCACCACCACACACTCACTATTGCACCACCACCACCACACACTCACTATTGCACCGCCACCACACACTCACTATTGCACCACCACCACACACTCACTATTGCACCACCACCACACACTCACTATTGCACCACCACCACACTCTCACTATTGCACCGCCACCACACACTTTCACTATTGCACCGTTACCACACACTCACCACTGCACCGCCGCCACACACTCTCACTATTGCACCGCCACCACCACACTCTCACTATTGCACCGCCACCACACTCTCACTATTGCACCGCCACCACCACACTCTCACTATTGCACCGCCACCACCACACTCTCACTATTGCACCGCCACCACCACTCTCACTATTGCACCGCCACCACCACACTCTCACCATTGCACTGCCACCACCACACTCTCACTATTGCACCGCCAGCACACTCTCACCATTGCACCGCCACCACCACGCTCTCACTATTGCACCGCCACCACACACTCACTATTGCACCGCCACCACACTCTCACCATTGCACCGCCACCACCACACTCTCACTATTGCACCGCCACCACACACTCTCACTATTGCACCGCCACCACACTCTCACTATTGCACCGCCACCACACACTCTCACTATTGCACCGCCACCACACTCTCACTATTGCACCGCCACCACACACTCTCACTATTGCACCGCCACCACACACTCTCACTATTGCACCTCCACCACCACACTCTCACTATTGCACCGCCACCACACACTCACTATTGCACCGCCAGCACACTCTCACTACTGCACCGCCACCACACTCTCACCATTGCACCGCCACCACCACACTCTCACTATTGCACCGCCACCACACACTCACTATTGCACCGCCAGCACACTCTCACTATTGCACCGCCACCACACACTCACTATTGCACCTCCACCACCACACTCTCACTATTGCACCGCCACCACCACTCTCACTATTGCACCGCCACCACCACACTCTCACCATTGCACTGCCACCACCACACTCTCACTATTGCACCGCCAGCACACTCTCACCATTGCACCGCAACCACCACACTCTCACTATTGCACCGCCACCACACACTCACTATTGCACCGCCACCACACTCTCACCATTGCACCGCCACCACCACACTCTCACTATTGCACCGCCACCACACACTCTCACTATTGCACCGCCACCACACTCTCACTATTGCACCGCCACCACACACTCTCACTATTGCACCGCCACCACACTCTCACTATTGCACCGCCACCACACACTCTCACTATTGCACCGCCACCACACACTCTCACTATTGCACCTCCACCACCACACTCTCACTATTGCACCGCCACCACACACTCACTATTGCACCGCCAGCACACTCTCACTATTGCACCGCCACCACACTCTCACCATTGCACCGCCACCACCACACTCTCACTATTGCACCGCCACCACACACTCACTATTGCACCGCCAGCACACTCTCACTATTGCACCGCCACCACACACTCACTATTGCACCGCCACCACCACACTCTCACTATTGCACCGCCACCACACACTCTCACTATTGCACCGCCACCACACACTCTCACTATTGCACCGCCACCACACTCTCTCACTATTACACCGCCACCACACACTCTCACTATTGCACCGCCACCACACACTCTCACTATTGCACCTCCACCACCACACTCTCACTATTGCACCACCACCACACTCTCACTATTGCACCGCCACCACACACTCACTATTGCACCGCCAGCACACTCTCACTATTGCACCGCCACCACACACTCACTATTGCACCGCCACCACACACTCTCACTATTGCACCTCCACCACCACACTCTCACTATTGCACCACCACCACACTCTCACTATTGCACCTCCACCACCACACTCTCACTATTGCACCACCACCACACTCTCACTATTGCACCGCCACCACACACTCACTATTGCACCGCCAGCACACTCTCACTACTGCACCGCCACCACACTCTCACTATTGCACCGCCACCACCACACTCTCACTATTGCACCGCCACCACACACTCACTATTGCACCGCCAGCACACTCTCACTATTGCACCGCCACCACCACACTCTCACCATTGCACCGCCACCACACACTCTCACTTTTGCACCGCCGCCACACACTCTCACCGTCGTAACACCACACTCTCACCGTCGTAACACCACACCCTCACCGTCGTAACACCACACCCTCACCGTCGTAACACCACACACTCACCGTCGTAACACCACACTCTCACCATGGCACGGCCACCACCACACGCTCACTATTGCACCGCCACGACCACACTCTTACTATTTCACCGCCACCACCACACTCTCACTATTGCACCGCCACCACACTCTCACTATTGCACCGCCACCACCACACTCTCACTATTGCACCGCCACCACACTCTCACTATTGCACCGCCACCACCACACTCTCACTATTGCACCGCCACCACACTCTCACCATTGCACCGCCGCCACACACTCTCACTATTGCACCGCCACTACCACACTCTCCCTATTGCACCGCCACCACATTCTCACCATTGCACCGCCACCACACTCTCACCATTGCACCGCCACCACACACTCTCACTTTTGCACCGCCGCCACACACTCTCACCGTCGTAACACCACACTCTCACCGTCGTAACACCACACCCTCACCGTCGTAACACCACACACTCAGCGTCGTAACACCACACTCTCATCGTCGTAACACCACACCCTCACTACCACACTCGTACCGTCTGTCAGACTAACTGTCTCTGCCGCAATTAGGCTGTCACACTCTCACATTTACACTATCACACTCACACAATACGAGGCTGGCTCTCCAGTCGTGGTCGTTAAAAGCCCATTGAAGTATATAACAATTGTTCTGTAGTATTTTATAAGTGTGTGTGCTCTTCTCTAATAGTGCTGCGGCAAGGGAGGACTAGCTCCTGGGCCCTGCCTCTCCCTCTTTAGGCTACAACGGCAGTTTCATACAAATGAATGGCATGGAATATCGGTCAATTCGTCTCCTTAACCGCCTGCAACCCGTCCTCGACTCAAGTCCATTACATTCAGCGGTCAACCCCACAGGCGCATTCATAAATTTTAACATGCTGTTCATTCAAAACTCGAATTTTCTCAGGTATAAATTAATATTATAATATATTAGCATATTGTGTATATATAGGCATAGGTTAGGTTAGGTGTTTAGGTTCTGTTGGCGATTATTTGTATTTGTAGTACGTGGGTGAAGCATTTATAGCGTTGTGATTCGAACAAAATTCGTCAGTGAAGCACTTGTTCCGGATATGTTCGAGCGTCAGCAGTTGTGAGTCGTGTGTAAACCGCTTTTCTTTCATAAACAGTTGGGGGGTTTGGCGGGTGCTCGCTAAACTGACCGATAAGGACAGTTTGAATTGGCTGTTTGGCAGCCGTGCGGAGCGGTTCTGTTTACATTCGCTCCTCAGTCTTGCCTGGACGTTTGGCGTGCACACAGCTGGTGGCGTTTTTTTGTGGCCTCTGGCCTGGCGGGCCGGCGGGATGGCGTTGCCCATGCCGCCTATAAGGCGTGTGGATACGGTTGAGCTGGCCTTCTCTGGTCAGGTGAACTACTCGTTGTTGGAGGTTGCTCTCCTGGATGTGCTAAGTCTCAACCCTGCAGATGTGTGTGGTGTGCAGCTGGCTGGGGAACATCGGGCCTTGGTTAAGCTGACTGACGCTGTGGTGTACCGGGATATGGTCAACAAGTATGACGGGTGTACTGTACCTTTGCCTGGCGCGGCGGGTACGGTTTCTGTAACGGACTTGTGTGTTCCAGTGACTTTTGTGGTGGTGCGGGGGCTGCCGTTTGAGTTCCCAGAGAGCCTGCTCCGCCGGTTCTTAGGAGGATATGGGAGTGTTCTCGCCTGTCGGGCGAATGTGCTGAAGTCTGGCCGTCTTCGTGGCGTCCTGATGGGTATCCGCACGGTTACCATGAAGCTGAGGAAGGCGATCCCGTCGTCGATGGTGCTGCTGGGGTTCAAGGTGCAGTGCTTTTATGCGGGACAAGAGCGCACATGTTTTCAGTGCGGTATGGCTGGACACCAGGCTGCTGGTTGCCGTAATGGCACCGTCCGGTTGTTCAGTGTCTTCCGAGAAGAGGATTTTCCGCCTCTACATGGCCTTGTGGACCTGGGGGACGCTCCTGCCGGGTTGAACCCTCCTCCTGCGCCTACCGGTGATGGCGTTGTGGGTGCGGTGCGCCCCACGGGTGCTGACGTGTCGGGTCCGATGTCTGTGGACCCCCCTGGTGTGGGTGGTAGTGCGGTTGTCACGCATGTGGAGGTGCATCCGCCTCCAGTTGCCATAGCCATCGATGTTGACGCTTCGGTGGGGTGTGGCCCTGTTTTGTCGCCGGTGGAGGATGCCGCGCCAGATTCTGGTGCACTTGGTGTGGAACCCTTGGAAGCAGATGAGTTCTTGGAAGGGGGTCGCCCCCCTCTCGTCGTCCTTCCACCACTGCTGTCCAGGGTCAACCTGGCTCTCTGACGAAGCGCCGGAAGACGAACAGGAGTGGTCGCTCCGGGGACCGAGGGCCTTCGGTGCGGAGGTTAGAGCCTGATGCGAGTGTCGGTGATGGTGAGGGTGTGACGGTGTCTGTAGTAGACCCGTCGGTGCCGGGAGGTGGAGGGTGTGTTGTGGACCCTCCTGGTGATCTCATATGTGGGTCCCCTGGGGTACGGAGCCCGGAGTGGGCGGTAGTGGATCCGGGGGACTGTGGCAGTGCTGATCGCGGCCTTGTGGTGAAGCTCCGGAAGGACTCTGGCCTCCCCCCCCCCCCTGTGGGGAGTGCGTCTCCGTCGCCTGGAAACCCGGTGGCGGCTGCTACTGCTTCCGTCCACGGGGTATCGGCCGGACCGGTATGACGGTTTTGTGGTTAGATAGGGTTTATCTCTTTTCCCGATGGATCCTAAATTAACGTGTGCTTCGCTGAATGTGAATGGTTTGCGTTCTATGGCTGTGCAATTGGGCCTGGTGTCGATGCTGCGTGAGTGGAGGGTGGATGTGGCTTTTGTGCAGGAGCACAATGTGCAGGAAGTGGGGTTGTTACATGTGTTGGCTGAGGGGTTTACGGTGGTGTTAAACCCTTCGCGTGGCTTGCGTGGAGGTACGTTGATCCTGCTTTCTAAGCGGGCCCCGATTTCCGTGCTTCACACGGAGATGGACGAAGGTGGTCGGGTGCTGTTAGTTCGGGTCTCCTTTTTGGGGTCTGAGGTCTCTCTCTTGAATGTGTACGCGCCATCTGGGGCGGCGCAGAGGCAGAACCGGGAGGTTTTCTTTTCCAGTGATGTGCTGCATTTTTTGCGGCACGATACGAGGGGGATGATTTTGGGGGGGGGATTTTGTGGGCTGAGGGAGGAGATGGCTGAGTGGGTACGTGTGCGGGCTGGGGTGGAGGAACGGTTGTGTGGTGAGAAGCTCTCGCAGTTTTTGCTGCGGAGGGAACGGGTGGGGCGTGCCTCTGTTTTGTTGGCAGGTCTTCATCGGCCGGACGGTTCGGTTGTGTCGGACACGGGGGCGATTTTGCATTATGTGCGTGGTGAATTGGAGTCTTTGTATGGGGTGGTTGCGGGGGATGAGGGGTTGATGGAGTCCTTCCTCCAACACTGTGCACCGGGGTTGTCGGGTATGGATTGTGTGGGTCTTGTGCGGGAGGTAAGCCCTTCGGAGCTTTGGGAGGTTGTGCGGTCCTTTCGTCGTGGTAAGGTTCCAGGGTCGGATGGGTTTCCGATGGATGTCGAGTTTTGGGATGTGCTTGGTGCCGATTTTTTGGAGGTGGTTCGGTTTTGTCTTCGGAGTTTCTCTGTCCGTTTCGCAACATGATGGTCTTGTGCGGCTTCTTCCGAAGCCGGGGGACTTACGTTTTTTTGCAAATTGGCGGCCTATTACATTGCTAAATGTGGATTACAAGATTATTTCCAAGTTGTTGGCTGGACGTTTGCGCTCGGTTGTGGGGTCGGTGATCTCTTGGGGTCAGTTTTGTGGCGTTCCGGGTAGGTCGTTGGTGCAATGCAATTCCCTTTTTCGGGATTTGCTCCTCTATGTGGAGGAGTCTGGTGTTCCCGCGGCCATGATAAGCCTGGATTGGTCCAAGGCTTTTGATCGAGTGCCAATTGGGTTTGTTTTGCAGGTCCTGGAGAGGTTTGGTTTCCCGCCCCAGTTTGTGGGCTGGATACGGATGTTGTATGCTGGTTGTAGTAGTAGGGTGTGTGTCAATGGGTTCCTTAGTGCTCCCTTCGCTATTCGGCGTTCGGTTCGACAGGGGTGTCCTCTGTCGATGCTTCTATATATTATGTTTCAGGAGCCCTTTGTTCGCGCAGTGCATGCTTGTCGTTCAGTTGTCTCACCGTGTTTGCCGAATGGCTTGTCCCTCAAGATTTGTGGTTATGCGGACGACACAGTCTTGTTTGTTGCCTCTGAGGGTTCTGTGCCTGCTGTTCAGGATTTGGTGCTTCAATTTGAGTCGGCTACAGGGGCTTTGGTCAATCGTGGAAAGTCTTGTCTTCTGGGGTTGGGCCTCTCGTTTGGTGTGGTCTGGTTCGTGGTTTCCGGTGGTTCAGTCCATTCGGGTTCTGGGGATTACGTGGTTCAGGTCGTATGTGCAGTCTTTGGAGTTTAATTGGGAGGCAGTTTCGCGGGGGGTGGGCGTAGCTGTGGGGATGTTGTCGCAACGGGCCCTGACTATTTACCAGCGGGCGATTGTCGTGTCTTGTAAGGTTTTGCTGCGGGTCTGGTTTGTTGCGCAGTGTTTTCCGTTGGATCGGCGGAGGGCTCGCGCTCTGGAGGGTTTGGTGTATCGTTATGTGTGGTGTGGCCGGTATCATCCGGTTCGTCGATCTACGTTATGTCTTAAGGTGTCAGAAGGTGGAATTGGTATTCCTGATGTCTATGTGAAGGCGTTGGCTTTGTTTTAGGGGTCGGTTCGGAGGAGTTTGGTGTTAGGGGGTGGGTTAAACTCCTTGGGGTTGTTTTACTGCTCTATGAGGTTTAGTTTTTTGCTTGATCTGGATCGTTGCCAGGAGGTGGCCATGTATACGCCTCCAGTGTATTCGTGGGCGGTTTTGATCCTTCGGGCGCTTTGTCGATTTCCTGGGTTTGTCTCTTTTGGTTGTCGGGAGGTGTATGGGGCGCTTGCCTCTCGGGTGCCTTCCAGGGTCGAAAGTTTGTACCCTTGTTTCGACTGGGGGAATGTGTGGGAGGCGTTGAGTGGGCCGTGTATTGCGCCACGGACGCGTGAATTGGTTTTTCGATATTTGCATGAGTCTATGGCTACGAATGCAAGGCTCTTTATGTTGGGTTTGGTCGCCTCTGATGGTTGTGTTCATTGTGGGGGGCGTGAGACTCAGTTGCACGTCTTTTATTTTTGTGCGCGGGTTCAGGGTTTGGTTGAGTGGTTGCGGGATGTCATTGCAGCCTTTTGTGGTCTAGGGGTGCAGGTCGACCTATTGCGGTTTTTGTTTTTTTCGTTCCCTCGGGGCTCCAGGCGGGTGCGTAACACGCTCGGGGTGTTGTTAGCGGACTATATTTTTTGTTTATGGGTTGGTAGGATGGAGGGGTATGGGGTGGGGAGGATATTTCGCTTTTTGAAAGGCCGTCTGTCTTATACTATGTGGTGGTTGCGTCGCTCCTTTCCTAGGGTTTTTGATGCTTGGTTCACGGTCGAGTATGTCCGGGGTGCTGCGTTGGTGTAGGTGGTGGGTTCCTGTGGGTGTGGTTGTGTGTGTGTCTGTGCGCGTTCCTTTGGTTCGGTTCCCTCTGGTGGGTGGGGGTTTGGGGGGTCTGTGTTTGTTTGTCTTTGGGGTTTTGTGTGTACTGGGGTTTGCTTGGTTACCTTGTGTGGCAGGAATTTGTTTGTGTGTGGGTGGGTATGGGTGTGTTGTGGTGTTGTGTGGCATGTCTGTCTCTCTCCTTATGTGTCCGGTGCGTGGGTGTTTTTTCTTTCTGCTTGGTGGCTGGCCGTCCTCTGTCTGTGGGGTCGGGTTTGTGTGCTGGGTGGCTGTGTTTGTTTCGTATGTGTTCCATTGTTGTGTGTTTTTTGTATGCTTGTGTTTATTGTCATTTTATCTTGCTGCCTTGTGTTATGTGCTTTTCATTATAGTTCCTGTTGGCACACCCCGTATGGGTGGCATGTGTTGTTTGTTTGTGTGTTTATGTTTTTTTTTACGCTTTGTTCTGTTATCTGTGTCATTTTACTGTGTTATATGTTCCAATGTCGGTTTGTACTATACCGATTCCTTTATTTTTTACTATGTTATTTTACTATGTAATGCTAATGTGTTCTGTTTCCTTTATTTTATGTGCTGTGCTGTGTACTGTTTTGTTGTATTCCATTGGTATTTTCCTGCATTTACTTACTGTGTTGTATTTACAGTGTTATATTGACATGTTTGTTATTGTGTTTATTGACATGTTTGTTATGGTGTGTTGTCTGCTGTTGTGTGGTGTGGCGCATGGTGCGTGTGTTGTCTGCTGTTGTGTGGTGTGGCGCATGGTGCGTGTGTTGTCTGCTGTTGTGTGGTGTGGCGCATGGTGCGTGTGTTGTCTGCTGTTGTGTGGTGTGGCGCATGGTGCGTGTGTTGTCTGCTGTTGTGTGGTGTGGCGCATGGTGCGTGTGTTGTCTGCTGTTGTGTGGTGTGGCGCATGGTGCGTGTGTTGTCTGCTGTTGTGTGGTGTGGCGCATGGTGCGTGTGTTGTCTGCTGTTGTGTGGTGTGGCGCATGGTGCGTGTGTTGTCTGCTGTTGTGTGGTGTGGCGCATGGTGCGTGTGTTGTCTGCTGTTGTGTGGTGTGGCGCATGGTGCGTGTGTTTTGCGTTTGTGTTATTTTTGTATGTGTTTCTTTCTATGTGTATTCCTGTTTATACTTTACCCTTGGGTTTATTGTGCTCCTTGTGCGCTTTTGTAATTACTGACGCTTTTGGCACGCCCCGTCTGGGTAGTGCTGCTTTTGTGTGTGTGTGTGTGTGTGTGTTCTTATGTGTTTTATGTTATTCTTTGTTTACACTTTTGTGTTGATCAGTGTTGGTCAGTGTTACTTGTTATCTGTGTTGTTGTTATTCTATGTTCTTCGTTATTCTGTGCTTTCCTGTTTATATGGTTACTATACGCTGTACTTGCTCTGTTTTAAAAATAAAAAGAAAAAAAAAAGATAAGGACACTTTCCTTGCTACAGCAATTCAATTTAACGATTGTCAGTCCGATACTAAATAAATATGTCTCTGCAGTCACGATTTTTTGTTGTATAGGTTATTGATGCGAGTGAAGGAGCCCCCCTGTCGCGGTAGTGAATGTTCTCGGGCACTCGCCCTTATCCCCCTCCTCCCTGTCTCTGTCTGTCTGTATGGCTGTCTCTGTCTATGTCTGTCTCTGTCTATGTCTGTCTCTGTCTATGTCTGTCTGTCTCTGTCTATGTCTGTCTGTCTGTGTCTGTCTATCTGTGTCTGTCTGTGTCTGTCTGTGTCTGTGTCTGTCTGTCTGTGTCTGTCTGTCTGTGTCTGTCTGTGTCTGTCTGTGTCTGTCTGTGTCTGTCTGTCTGTCTGTCTGTCTGTCTGTCTGTCTGTCTGTCTGTCTGTCTGTCTGTCTGTCTGTCTGCCTGTCTGTGTCTGTCTGTCTGTCTGTCTGTCTGTGTCTGTCTGTCTGTCTGTCTGTCTGTCTGTCTGTCTGTCTGTCTGTCTGTCTGTCTGTCTATCTGTCTGTCTGTCTGTCTGTCTGTCTGTCTGTCTGTCTGTCTGTCTGTCTGTCTGTCTGTGTCTGTCTGTCTGTCTGTCTGTCTGTGTCTGTCTGTGTCTGTCTGTCTGTGTCTGTCTGTCTGTGTCTGTCTGTCTGTGTCTGTCTGTCTGTGTCTGTCTGTGTCTGTCTGTCTGTCTGTGTCTGTCCGTCTGTGTCTGTCTGTCTGTGTCTGTCTGTGTCTGTGTCTGTCTGTCTGTGTCTGTCTGTCTGTCTGTGTCTGTCTGTCTGTGTCTGTCTGTGTCTGTCTGTCTGTGTCTGTCTGTCTGTCTGTCTCTGTCTCTGTCTGTCTCTGTCTGCCTCTGTCTCTGTCTATGTCTGTCTCTCTGCTTCTCTGTCTCTCTCTCCCTCTCTGCCCCGTTTATTTTGTTTTTACATCGCCCTGTACTTTTTACTTACCACTCCTAATCACTCTCCCTGTCTCAATGCAAAACTTAAATCCTTTTAAGTTTTCTCTCTGCGCAAACACTACTCCTTGTCCCCCCCCCCTCCCCCGTCCTCCATACTCAGCACCTATTCATGCTTTTG
This sequence comes from Procambarus clarkii, assembly GCF_040958095.1. Classification (NCBI taxonomy): domain Eukaryota; kingdom Metazoa; phylum Arthropoda; class Malacostraca; order Decapoda; family Cambaridae; genus Procambarus; species Procambarus clarkii. The sequence continues at coordinate 10,628 of NW_027189581.1, forward strand.
GTGTGGATGATGATGTCTTCTGATTTCCTTCCAGGATCAAGCTCATTGACCCATTCTAATTGTTACAACCTTTAACTCTAAGTGTTGTTTACAAATAATTATCAGTCTTCATGTAAACTGTTCCGCTCGATGAATTTTAAAACTTATCAAATTTATTTTGTTTTGAAAAAATTGGAAATATTATTTATTTTGAAGTTAATCCACTTGATACAAATCCATGATGAGCATTTAGTAGCTAGAGAGCATGGATCAACCACAAGGCATTAGTGCCTTACTAAGGGCCTGGCACTATCAACTACAATTACAATTATTGTGGAAATCATTTGAAATAATGAGGAGGATTCAAATCCTCGACCTGGGTTCTCCAAGGCCCTGGACCACGTCACTGTATTCGTCATTATAACCTGGGATTCCAATGAATCCCCAGGACGTCTGGAATGACAGACGAATTATATAGTAAGCTCTATGTACTCTTGGAGCAGGTAATGTAGTTCTCCACCAGACTCTATGCATGGGGTTACATGTAAAACCCTGGACTGGCCCTAACTAGGGCCTCCAGACATCCTGTGGCTTCGGTGGAATCGCACGTTGAATAACTTATACCAACCCGTCCTTGACTAAAGTCCATTCCATCCAGCGGTCGACCCCACAGACGCATTCAAATTTTTTTTACATGCTATTAAAATGGGAATTTTCTTAAATATAAATTATTATAATAACATATTATGCATATATAGGCATCTAGTTAGGTGTTTAGGTTCTGTTGGCGATTATTTGCATTTGTAGTACGTGAGTGAAGCATTTATAGCTTTTTGGTTCGAACAAAATTCATCAGTGAAGCACTTGTTCCAGAAGTGTTCGAATGAAATAAGTTGACTCGTGTGTAACCCGTTTTTCATTCATAAACAGGGGGTTTGGCGGGTGCATGGAATGACTTTTGGGTATCTGGAGGATGGGCTGCTTATACAATGTTGTGGACCAGCGGTAATGTGGTGGCTCAACCCGTCCTCGACTCAAGTCCATTACATCCAGCGGTCGACCCCACAGACGCATTCATAAATTTTAACATGCTGTTCATTCAAAACGGGAATTTTCTCAAGTATAAATTAATATTATAATATATTAGCATATTGTGTATATATAGGCATAGGTTAGGTTAGGTTAGGTGTTTAGGTTCTGTTGGCGATTATTTGTATTTGTAGTACGTGGGTGAAGCATTTATAGCGTTGTGATTCGAACAAAATTCGTCAGTGAAGCACTTGTTCCGGATATGTTCGAACGTCAGCAGTTGTGAGTCGTGTGTAAACCGCTTTTCATTCATAAACAGTGGGTTTGGCGGGTACATGGAATCACTTTTGGATCTTTGTTTGGAGGACGGGCTGGGTGGCTTGGGAGTACTCGGGTAGTGGGTTCGAATCTTTCGAGTGATGAAAATTATTGGATCATAATACAAGAATGAAAATTGAGTGCACAGAATGATGAGAAAATTTAGATACACTTGCTATAACAATCTTATTTAAAGAATATAATAAAGTGAATAAAGCGTAGTCAGTGTGGGTGTGAAGGAAGTGACTTATTGTATACTGACGCTGGAGCACCTTTGGACTGTTGGACGTGCTCGTGGTGGTTCAGTGTGTGTGTTTGGAAGCACAGGAGTATTAGTGGAGGGTGGGAGCTCGGCGCCTCGACGGGAACAAATGGGATATAACAAACTGCATGTATGCAGATGACCCGGTTCTTCTGACAGTGAATTAAAGAAATTTATGAAGGATATTTGAAAGCTTTGTTGGTGTGTGGGAGAGAAGGTTGAAAGTGATTGTAAACGAAAATTAATGATAGGCGAAAATAAGAAACTTTTGATTGTAAAGTAAATTAGAATGAGAAAGTATTCATCTCTGTGAGTTAAAATACTTCTGATGTGTGAATGACATAATAGGGATTTATGTAGATTAAACTGAAGCAATGTGAATCAATTAAGGTCAAGATTCTAACCAAGACTTTCCTTTCTGTGTAAGCGAGGAAAGTCTTGGTTAGGATCAGCGAAGCATGAGTGAAGAGGCGGCCCGCTCCTGTGCCAAGTACGTCCACTACGGGCTCACCATAGTCCGTGCTCCTTGGATCTTTCTCTTCCGAGAAGCTGAATCTAAAAACAACAAACATTGAGGGAAGGGGTGATGGGGGCGAAGAGCCAGAGGGCTACAGTGAGTTATCCATCTCTAATGGCTCTAAACACTGGTGTGGTATGACAGTGTAATGACCTCTTGAAACATAAGAGATTGATATTCTGACGAGCAGGCACAGGACTTGGAGGACACACACCAATTATAATGTTACGAGCATAACAAATGTGTTTCGGTGTGTATGTGTACTCACCTATTTATACTCGCCTATTTGTCCTTGCAGGGGTTGAGCTTTGGCTCTTTGGTCCCGCCTCTCAACTGTCAATCAACTGGTGTACAGATTCCTGAGCCTACTGGGCTCTATCATATCTACATTTAAAACTGTGTATGGAGTCAGCCTCCACCACATCACTTCCTAGTGCATTCCATCCGTTAACTACTCTGACACTGAAAAAGTTCCTTCTAACGTCTCTGTGGCTCATGTGGGTACTCAGTTTCCACCTGTGTCCCCTTGTTCGCGTCCCACCAGTGTTGAATAGTTTATCCTTGTTTACCCGGTCGATTCCTCTGAGGATTTTGTAGGTTGTGATCATGTCTCCCCTTACTCTTCTGTCTTCCAGTGTCGTAAGGTGCATTTCCCGCAGCCTTTCCTCGTAACTCATGCCTCTTAGTTCTGGGACTAGTCTAGTGGCATACCTTTGGACTTTTTCCAGCTTCGTCTTGTGCTTGACAAGGTACGGGCTCCATGCTGGGGCCGCATACTCCAGGATTGGTCTTACATATATGGTGTACAAGATTCTGAATGATTCCTTACACAGGTTCCTGAACGCTGTTGTGATGTTAGCCAGCCTCGCATATGCCGCAGACGTTATTCTTTTTATGTGGGCTTCAGGAGACAGGTTTGGTGTGATATCAACTCCTAGATCTTTCTCTCTGTTCGTTTCATTAAGTACTTCATCTCCTATTCTGTATCCTGTGTTTGGCCTCCTATTTCCACCACCTAGTTTCATTACTTTGCATTTACTCGGGTTGAATTTCAACAGCCATTTGTTGGACCATTCACTCAGTCTGTCTAGGTCATCTTGTAGCCTCCTACTATCGTCCTCAGTTTCAATCCTCCTCATAATTTTTGCATCATCGGCAAACATTGAGAGAAACGATTCTATACCCTCTGGAAGATCATTTACATATATCAGAAACAGTATAGGTCCAATGACTGACCCCTGCGGTACTCCACTCGTAACGTCTCGCTAATCTGAGACCTCACCCCTCACACTGACTCGTTGTCTCCTGTTACTTAGGTACTCCTGTATCCAACGGAGTACTTTACCTTTCACTCCAGCCTGCATCTCCAGCTTTTTCACTAGCCTCTTGTGTGACACTGTGTCAAAGGCTTTCTGACAATCCAAAAATATGCAGTCTGCCCACCCTTCTCTTTCTTGCCTTATTTTTGTTGCCTGGTCGTAGAATTCAAGTAACCCTGTGAGGCAAGACCCTGGATCCCTGAATCCATGTTGATGCTGTGTTACAAAGTTCTTTCGCTCCAGGTGCTCCACTAGCTTTCTTCGCACAATCTTCTCCATCATCTTGCATGATATGCAGGTTAGGGACACTGGTCTGTAATTCAGTGCCTCCTGTCTATCCCCTTTCTTGTATATCGGGACTACGTTAGCTGCTTTCCAAATTTCTGGCAGTTCCCCTGTTGCCAGTGATTTGTTATACACCATGGAGAGCGGGAGGCACAGTTCTTCTGCTCCTTCCTTTAGTATCCAAGGGGAGATTCCATCTGGGCCTATAGCCTTTGTCACATCCAATTCTAGTAAACACTTCCTTACTTCCCCGCTGGTAATCTCAAACTCTTCCAGTGGTTCCTGGTTAGCTATTCCCTCTCTTATCTCTGGGATTTCTCCTTGCTCTAAGGTGAAGACCTCTTGGAATTTCTTATTCAGTTCCTCACACACTTCCTTGTCGTTTGTAGTGAATCCTTCTGCCCCTATCCTTAATTTCATAACCTGTTCCTTTACTGTTGTTTTTCTCCTGATGTGGCTATGCAGCAATTTAGGCTGAGTCTTTGCCTTGCTTGCGATGTCATTTTCGTATTGTCTTTCTGCCTCTCTTCTCATCCTAACATATTCATTCCTGGCATTCTGGTATCTTTCTCTGCTCTCCAGTGTCCTGTTATTCCTATAGTTTCTCCATGCCCTTTTACTTTGCTGCTTAGCTAGCCTACATCTCTGATTAAACCATGGGTTTCTCATCTTCATTTCACAGTTTTCCTTTTGGACTGGGACAAACTTGTTTGCTGCGTCCTTGCATTTTTGCGTGATGTATTCCACCATATCTTGGGCCGTCTTTTCCCTGAGCTCTGTTTCCCATGCTATATCTGCTAGGCATTTTCTTATCTCCTCATAGTTTCCCTTTCGGTATGCTAACCTTTTGGTTTCGGTATCCCTCCTCGAGTTCAATAACCCTTCTTCAATCAGGTACTCAAACACCAATACACTGCGGTCGCTCATTCCTACTGGGTCCTCAAAACTGATTTCTCTTATGTCAGAGTCGTTCAGGGTGAATACCAGGTCGAGTCTCGCTGGTTCGTCATTTCCTCTCATCCTTGTGGGTTCACTGACATGCTGGGTTAAGAAGTTTCTAGTCGCCACCTCCAGTAGTTTGGCTCTCCACGTATCCTCGCCTCCATGCGGTTCCTTGTTCTCCCAATCAATCCTGCCGTGATTGAAGTCCCCCATGATGAGCAGGTGGGATCTATTTCTACAGGCAGAAGAGGCTGCCCTCTCAATTATAGTGTTAACTGCCATGTTGTTGACTGGGTCTTCTGTCATTTGGTGGAGGATTATATATTACTGCTACTACTATCCTTGGTCCTCCCATTGTCATGGTGCCTGCTATGTAGTCTCTGAAACCCTCACAGCCCGGGATAGCCATCTCCTTAAAATTCCATTCCTTTCTCATGAGTAGGGCCACTCCTCCTCCTCCCCTACCTTCCCTCTTTCCTTATTATTGTGTACTGCTGGGGAAACACGGCATTCGTTATGATTCCAGAGAGTTTTGTTTCAGTGAGTCCAATTACATCTGGGTTCACTTCTTGTGCTCTTTCCCTTAGTTCACTTGCCTTGCTTGTGATCCCATCTATGTTCGAGTACATTGCCCTGAAACTAACTCTCTTCTGCTTCTCCTCTGGGGGGGACCTGTGGGGTCTGGGGTGAGAGGGAGCTGGGAGGATCTGGTATGGGGAGACTGGTGGAGGAAGGGCTTGGGGGGGTAGGGGGGAGGGGGAGGGTAGGAAGAGTGGGTTAGGGGGGGAGGGGGAGGGTAGGGGGAGTGGGTGATGTGGGTGGGTGAGAGGGGGAGGATTGAGGGGGTAAGGGATGGGGGAGAAAAGGGGGTTTGGGGGGGCAATAAAGTGGGGAGGGCTTGGGGGGCGTGGGGGCAAAGGGAAGGCTGAGGTGGTTGAGGAAGAGGAGAGGGTTTTGGGGAGTGGTGGAGAGGGGAAGGCTTAGGTGGGGTGGGGTAGAGTGGGGAGCTTAGGAGGGTGGGGGAGAATGGAGGGCTTGTGGGTGGGAGGGACGGAAGGGCATGTGGGAGAAGGGAGGGCTTGGGGGATGGGGGAGAAGGGAGGTCCTGGGGGGAAGGGGGAGTGGGAGGAGGGGGGTGAGTGGGAGGAGGGGGGTGAGTGGGAGGAGAGGGGTGGGTGGGGGGAGGGTGCCTTAGGTGGGTACTTAGTGGGGGGCTGACAGGGGTTGGGGCAGGTAGGGTGTCTGTTGGGTGGAATGTGGGGGTGGTGCCGCACTCCCTGTGGCTAATGCACTGTTTGAGGAGGGTTCCCCATTCCCCTCTGGGATTGTAAGGATCAGGGGTGTGGCTCCCTGATTCCTTTCTCTCTCCCTGCGCTCCTTCCTTGCGTCTGCTGCCTGCATTCTCTCTTCCCTTGTCATATCCCTCTGCAAGAATACTCTTTTGAACTTCTCTACACCTACTAGACAGCACTTCCTTTCTAATAGTTCCTCTTTCCCGATTTCGCTCATGAAAACCACCTTTATCATTCGGTCTCTGTCCTTGTTGTACTTTCCAAGCCTGAAAACCTTTTCAACATTTTGCTCAGCTCCCTCCATCCTTACCTCTTTAAGGATCTCTTTAATCATGTTTTTGTCCTTGTCTCTCCACTCCTTTGGTCTGGTCCCTGTTTGCTCTTTAATGCCTGCTACTACTACTGCTCTATTTCTCTCTATCAGCCGGCTAGTACATCTAGCTGCTTCCTGAGAGGAAGCCACTTCCATGGCAACTTCCTTAACTGCAGACCTAGCTTCAGGGCTCGTTTTAAGTATTTCAGCAAATGAGAGCTGAGATGTAGAGGTCCCCTCCACAGTAGCATTCCTGTCTCCCTGAGGCACGGTTTGTGTCAGGTATTGTGGAGGAGTCTCCTTCAGGCTTCTTATCTCCTCCTTTGCTGCCCTTAGTTCATCCTGCAGGTTGGCAACTGTCTCCCTCATTAACCTCAGTTCTTCACTGAATTCCTCCCACATTTGCTGGAATACTCCCTTCATCCAGGCTTCCTGTTCCCCCCCTTCCTCTGAATTTGTTCCAGCCGCGATTGACATCCTGCGTGCGTAAGCCCGAGTTCGTGTCCCTTCCATGTTTTGCCCGAGAGAGAGAGAGAGAGAGAGAGAGGGAGAGAGGGAGAGAGGGAGAGAGGGAGAGAGAGTGAGTGTGTGTGGTGTGTGTGTGTACTCACCTATTTGCGCTTGCGGGAGTTGAGCTCTGGCTCTTTGGTCCCACTTCTCAACTGTCAATCAACTGGTGAACAGATTCCTGAGCCTACTGGGTTCCATCATATCTACATTTGAATCTGTGTATGGAGTGAGTGTGTGTGTGTACTCACCTAGTTGTGCTTGCGGGGGTTGAGCTCTGGCTCTTTGGTCCCGTCTTTCAACCGTCAATCAACGGTTCCCGAGTCTATTGGGCTCTATCATATCTACACTTGAAACTGTGTATGGAGTCAGCCTCCACCACATTACTTCCTAATGCATTCCATTTGTCAACCACTCTGACACTAAAAAAGTTCTTTCTAATATCTCTGTGGCTCATTTGGGCACTCAATTTCCACCTGTGTGTGTGTGTGTGTGTGTGTGTGTGTGTGTGTGTGTGTGTGTGTGTGTGTGTGTGTGTGTGTGTGTGTGTGTGTGACTTTACGAGGCTGAGGGGAGCGTGTTTTAGAAGAGTGATCGATAAAAAGTATCGTTGCCCTTAACCCCCTAAACTGTGCAGCTATTTCATATTACTACACAGAGATGCGCATGCCTAAAAATAGTTAAGTTTAAAGGAACAAAACAAGAAATTAGCGGTAGTTGTGGTGTTAAATGCTACAATCGAAGTAGCCTAATTTAGGAAGTAATTTTCTAGTCCTCAGTACTTTGAATCTAGTAACCAAACAATTCTTCAAACTTTTTCTGGTGTGGAGGCACATGATTCACGTGGCTCAACATTGTGGAAAAGCCCTGATGAAATCATGAGGGAGAGTTAGATATGGAATTAGATTGAGTCGAGTCTAGTATGCCAGAGATGATCTTTGACGACAGAAAAAATTTCTCAAGACGATGCAAGTTCGCACTTTCGGGGTGTACTGTTGCTTCATGTCCAAGAGGTCAGGCCAGGCCGAGTCGGGTCGGGTCAGGTCAGGTCAAGTCTTGAGTTGAACATTTAATGATCGTCTCATAATTGTGGTGGGTCATGTTTATGCTTTGACGCTTTGCAACAAACTGCAGCTGCTATGGCATTATTTGATAGTGAAGTAGCCTTAGGCTATGTAAAGGGGGTGGAGACTAGCTTCCTAGCTCCTAGTTATAGCAAGGAACACGTTCAGGGACAAGGCACTCGGGATTCAGCACTAACAATCACATCAGATATTTAGAACCTATGGACTGAAGACTCTCCAAGCCATGTGTGATTTACCATGAGGCGATTTCGGGGCTTAGCGACACCGCGGCCCGGTCGTCGACCAGGCCTCTTAAGCCAGACTTTCCACCAACCTGCTCTATTTTAGACCTTGCTGACTGTGTGATAGTATAATATGGTTCCATTTAAATGCAGATAGGAACATGTCAGGGATAGTCAGTCGTGCATTGATTCAATTTCCTCTCAATGACTCGACTCGGGAGTTGAATATTTGGCGAATTGGAAATGTTGTACACTTTAGGGAAATGTGTCAACCATTATCTGTGTTGTACAATTGCCTTTTAAATACGAGTATTGTGTGCGTTCTGCAACTTGAGTTCATCTTAGTCATGTGGTGTGCAAGAGTGCAGGACAGTGTGAATGGATCCATTATGATTTTCATATGACGAGATAACAAGAAGACTCTCTAATTTGTCTTAAAAAAAATGTATGATGGTAGTCCACTCCTCCCTCTACCCCAACATTATCCCTTTCCCCTTTCTCAATTTTGATCTTTTAACTCCACTTCACAGGAGTATGAAGGTGCACAATAAACACTTCACAGGAAGAGTATGAAGGTGCACAATAAACATTTCACAGGAAGAGTATGGGGTGCACAATAAACACTTCACAGGAGGAGTATGGGGTGCACAATAAACACTTCACAGGAAGAGTATGGGGTGCACAATAAACACTTCACAGGAGGAGTATGGGGTGCACAATAAACACTTCACAGGAGGAGTATGGGGTGCACAATAAACACTTCACAGGAAGAGTATGGGGTGCACAATAAACACTTCACAGGAGTATGGGGTGCACAATAAACACTTCACAGGAAGAGTATGGGGTGCACAATAAACACTTCACAGGAGGAGTATGGGGTGCACAATAAACACTTCACAGGAAGAGTATGTAGGGTGCACAATAAACACTTCACAGGAGGAGTATGGGGTGCACAATAAACACTTCACAGGAAGAGTATGGGGTGCACAATAAACACTTCACAGGAGGAGTATGGGGTGCACAATAAACACTTCACAGGAAGAGTATGTAGGGTGCACAATAAACACTTCACAGGAGGAGTATGGAGTGCACAATAAACACTTCACAGGAAGAGTATGGGGTGCACAATAAACACTTCACAGGAAGAGTATGGGGTGCACAATAAACACTTCACAGGAGGAGTATGGAGTGCACAATAAACACTTCACAGGAAGAGTATGGGGTGCACAATAAACACTTCACAGGAAGAGTATGGGGTGCACAATAAACACTTCACAGGAAGAGTATGTAGGTACACAATAAACACTTCACAGGAGGAGTATGGGGTGCGCAATAAACACACCTCCTCCACCGGCAACAATCCTATGGTGCACGCGACTCAGTAGTGCTCCTATACAATACAATGGTCTGGGGGCCAGATAAACGAAGCAGTTACGCAAGCATTTACGAACGTGTACATCTTTCCTCAATCTTTGGCGGCTTTGGTTACATTTATTAAACAGTTTACAGGCATGAAAACTTGCCAATCAACTGTTGTTGTTGTTATAAACAGCCTACTGGTGCTTCGGAGCTCATTAACTGTTTAATAATTGTAAACAAAGACGCCAAAGATTGAGAAAAGATGGACAGGTTCGCAAGTGTTTGCGTAACTGCTTCGTGAATCTGGCCCCAGATCTTCCTAGAGCCTCAGTACATTATATTATATTCAGTGACTCGATTTCACAAGTCATTTTGTTTAATCTTTATTATCGTTATGTATTTAGTACATATTGTCACGTGGGGGTGGGTGGTCCGGGGCTCTGCTAACACTTAACTGCTAGGGGCTCAAAAGGCCCAAATACTCAGCCCCTCCGACTCCCTGGATTGACCGGAGTCTCCTTGGTCACACAAGAGAGGACCAACAATGCCCACCTCCGCAGGTCTTTGCTTCCACCAAAAAGGGGTGCCACTGATTAACCCTGGAAGCCCTTCAGTCAAACACGGGGAAACTGCTGTTAACAGTTCCGGCCTAGACCCGTGGGGGAGTGAAGGAAGACTCAGGCTTACCTTATAACCATAACCTCCCTGAGCCTTGCCTGCCAGATAAAAAAAAGGTTGCAGGAACACCTTTCCCGCCTGTCTTCTCTATCTTCTTCTTAGCAAGGTCGCCAGCTGGGTTATTATATCTGCACCCCAGCAATGCAGTTCAGTGGGTGTATTATATATTGTTTGTAGCCAGAAATGTATGCTCATAGAAAAATATCATAAATGGAGGCACACTCAAACACAGTGATAAAATGTGTGGATTTACTGATGCAAATTACATGAACACACACACACACAATCACAAGTAATACATGAATATGGAAATATGGATAATGAGTCTGGAGATCGTCAGCCTCTTCTTCCACGACCTCCAACCCTCCTTCAACTGGGCAGAAAGACAGGAGTCTCACACTCTCACAGGAGGGCCTCTTCACCACGTCGGCGCCTCTTCTTCACTGTCCTGCCATCCATACACACTGTCCTCTCTGACAGTCCTGGACTCAAGCTGCCTTTCAGCCTATTCTACTATTAAAGTAATCAAGTCTTGCTGCCACATACACAAGTAAATATTGTGGCCTAACTAGCCTACTCATACAAGGGGTAATGGGAGGGAAAATGATCTACCTTACATTCCTGGCTCACGACGCCTGTCCCTCGATGGTGTGAGGTTCCCACGCTTCCTTGGGTCGATCCTTGACGATCCAGGACGTTCCACAGGTCCTCAGGTGTCGTGAAGCCTTCGCGTCGTCGCCGTTCCAATCCCTGAGATTCAGCTGCCCCAATCCTGGTTCATCGATGGGCGCTGAGCTAATCACTATTTTTCCCCACACTCGCCTCTCCCACAAGGCGTTGCTCCTTGTCCTAGGCACGGCGTCGTCCTTCCAAGATTCTCAATGGATGTGACCCCAGTCACAGCTAGGCCTGCCCGCCCACCTTCCAGACCTCAACGTCCAGCCAGCGGCGCCGCCCAGCGTCGTCGCCGACTATTTTCCAAGTTTGGCACTTCTCTGCTCAATGAACTTGGTTCCTCTTTTGCTTCCCAGAAGCGCAGGGTCTCCAATAACTATGGTGGGCTGCGACGGCTAGTTCAATCCACTGAATAAGGCTTGCAGAGCCTCCAATCCTTGAGAGCAGACCGAGGCGCGTCCTGTCGCTTCCAAGGTCAGAACAACTCTGACGTTGGCGCCGCCCGGGGCACTCGGTGACGTCATGGCGGGCCCTGATTGGTCGCCCGCGACCCACGTCCCCCAATCCGCGATCGGCTAATGTCCCTTCCAAAAGGTCATATCTGCCGTAGGGGATACTGTTTCATTTTATAACAGGGCGCCAATTTTCCTTTATTTACAACTTATAATATAACTTCCTTCCCTTAACTGGCAGCCGGTCTGGTCGCCACATATATCATTAGACTCCCTGAACCTCAGAGAATCAGTAGGGAGAGCTGATATGACTCTTTAAGCCGGCAAACGAAAGAAATAGGAGAGGGCACCGTAACAATATCTACTATTTTTTGTCTTCTTTTGTAACTTTAACTTTGTTTTTACGAAGCTATTTTTGAGTCCAGTTTCCGACGGGAAATGTAGCCAAGAGTCATTACTCTCCCAGCTGTTAATGAAGCAGTTGAGAAGTTAATCATTGTAGGGGAGAGGACAACCGTTACTTAAATTTAGCTAACAAAATCCAGTTCAAATGAGCGTGAAATCAAGATAATTGATTTGCTCTCCTTAATGATATGCGGGTCTCGGCTTAGCACCTGGCCCGGTCACGTAATTAACCAAT
>NW_027189581.1:42500-140225 GCF_040958095.1 Procambarus clarkii
CTCCATAGTGTATAGTAAGTCACTAGAGACGGGAGACCTACCAGAAATATGGAAGACGGCGAATGTGGTCCCAATATACAAAAAGGGCGACAGACAAGAGGCACTGAACTACAGGCCAGTGTCCTTGACTTGTATACCATGCAAGATGATGGAGAAGATCGTGAGAAAAAACCTGGTAACACATCTGGAGAGAAGGGATTTCGTGACAAATCGCCAACATGGATTCAGGGAGGGTAAATCTTGCCTTACAGGCTTGATAGAATTCTACGATCAGGTGACACAGATAAAGCAAGAAAGAGAGGGCTGGGCGGACTGCATTTTCTTGGATTGTCGGAAAGCCTTTGACACAGTACCGCATAAGAGGCTGGTACATAAGCTGGAGAGACAGGCAGGTGTAGCTGGTAAGGTGCTCCAGTGGATAAGGGAGTATCTAAGCAATAGGAAGCAGAGAGTTACGGTGAGGGGTGAGACCTCCGATTGGCGTGAAGTCACCAGTGGAGTACCACAGGGCTCTGTACTCGGTCCTATCTTGTTTCTGATATATGTAAATGATCTCCCGGAGGGTATCGATTCATTTCTCTCAATGTTTGCGGACGATGCTAAAATTATGAGAAGGATTAAAACAGAAGAGGACTGTTTGAGGATTCAAGAAGACCTAGACAAGCTGAAGGAATGGTAGAACAAATGGTTGTTAGAGTTTAACCCAACCAAATGTAATGTAATGAAGATAGGTGTAGGGAGCAGGAGGCCAGATACAAGGTATCATCTGGGAGAGGAAATTCTTCAGGAGTCAGAGAAGGAAAAAGACTTGGGGGTTGATATCACGCCAGACCTGTCTCCTGCAGCACATATCAAGCGGATAACATCAGCGGCATATGCCAGGCTGGCCAACATACGAACGGCATTCAGAAACTTGTGTAAAGAATAATTCAGAACTTTGTATACCACATATGTCAGGCCAATCCTGGAGTATGCAGCCCCAGCATGGAGTCCATATCTAGTCAAGGATAAGACTAAACTGGAAAAGGTTCAAAGGTTTTCCACCAGACTAGTACCCGAGCTGAGAGGTATGAGCTACGAGGAGAGACTACGGGAATTAAACCTCACTTCGCTGGAAGACAGAAGAGTTAGGGGGGACATGATCACCACATTCAAGATTCTGAAGGGGATTGATAGGGTAGATAAAGACAGTCTATTTAACACAAGGGGAACACGCACAAGGGGACACAGGTGGAAACTGAGTGCCCAAATGAGCCACAGAGATATTAGAAAGAACTTTTTTAGTGTCAGAGTGGTTGACAAATGGAATGCATTAGGAAGTGATGTGGTGGAGGCTGACTCCATACACAGTTTCAAGTGTAGATATGACAGAGCCCGATAGGCTCAGGAATCTGTACACCTGTTGATTGACGGTTGAGAGGCGGGACCAAAGAGCCAGAGCTCAACCCCCGCAAACACAACTAGGTGAGTACAACTAGGTGAGTACACACACACACACACACACACACACACACACACACACACACACACACAGGGCCTCGTAGCCTGGTGGATAGCGCGCAGGATTCGTAATTCTGTGGCGCGGGTTCGATTCCCTCACGAGGCAGAAACAAATGGGCAAAGTTTCTTTCACCCTGAATGCCCCTGTTACCTAGCAGTAAATAGGTACCTGGGAGTTAGTCAGCTGTCACGGGCTGCCTCCTGGGGTGTGTGTGTGTGTGGTGTGGGAAAAACAAAAAAAAAAAAAAAAGTAGTTAGTAAACAGTTGATTGACAGTTGAGAGGCGGGCCGAAAGAGCAAAGCTCAACCCCCGTAAAAACACAACTAGTAAACACACACCACACACACACCACACACACACACCACCTTGGACCTCCGCCTTGCTGCCCCAATCCACACCAGATATAGGTATATTTGCGGCGAGGTGGTGGCTGACAGGTACGGCGACCATGGCCTACTCTGCCAAAGCACAGGGGGATGGCACTCGAGGCACAGTGAAGTTAACGACATCATCAAGAGGAGCCTCACCACAGCTGGATGCCCAGCTGAAAAAGAGCCCCGTTACCTAACGCCCCGTAACTCTGATGCTCTTATTGGTCGCCTGGATGGTATCACAGTGAACCCCTGGAAGAATGGCAAGCAGTTGGTATGGGACTACACGTGCGTATCAACCCTGGCTAACACCTACATTAACCTCAGTGTTGCACAACCAGGTGGCGCTGCCACCCACAGGTAAGCAGCCAAATCCCGTAAGTATAGAGAACTGAATCACCACTACAATTTTGTCCCCATTGCTTCTGAGACACTCGGCGCCTGGGGTAAAAGTGCTACCAGTTTTTTGAAGGAACTGGGTTCTAGGCTCATTGAAACAACAAGGGACCCGAGAGCTGCAAGCTTTCTTTTCCAGCACCTCAGTGTGGCGATACAGAGGGGAAATGCGCACTGCATCCAGGGTTCCTGCCCGCCATCTGAGGAGCTGGAGGAACTCGACAACCTATGATAACCATCTTTGTAACCCATGTGTAACTCCTTTTTTGTAACAAAGTTCAAATAAAGTAAATATATATGTGTGTATATATATATATATATATATATATATATATATATATATATATATATATATATATATATATATATAATATATATATATATATATGTATGTATGTATGTATGTATGTATGTATGTATGTATGTCGTACCTAGTAGCCAGAACGCACTTCTCAGCCTACTATGCAAGACCCGATTTGCCTAATAAGCCAATTTTTCATGAATTAATGTTTTTTCGACTACCTAACCTAACCTAATCTAACTTTTTCGGCTACCTAACCAATAAAGATAGGTTAGGTTAGGTTAGGTAGGGTTGGTTAGGTTCCGTCATATATCTACGTTAATTTTAACTCCAATAAAAAAAAATTGACCTCATACATAATGAAATGGGTAGCTTTATCATTTCATAAGAAAAAAATGAGAAAATATATTAATTCAGGAAAACTTGGCTTATTAGGCAAATCGGGCCTTGCATAGTAGGCTGAGAAGTGCGTTCTGGCTACTAGGTACGACATATATATATATATATATATATATATATATATATATATATATATATATATATATATATATATATATATATATATATATATATATATAATTATATATATATATATAAATAACTCTTTAAACTCGTCTTTCATTCCTTCAATATCCTTAATTTCTTACTGTTTTAAATTTTATCAACTTTTAGATAATTTATTTTCTACCTATCTCCTTTTATTAAATTTTTTCCCCCCACATCTATTTATTTTCTTGCTCTGCTTTCTCGCATTCCCAACCATTATATTCTACTCCACTAATTCTTTCATTTGCTTCTCCTCTCCACCTTTCGTATTATCTGCGAGTTGTGTCCTTGCTAAGATATTCTCCGTTCCTCTGGCTCCTCACAGCTTTAGTGACCTGCCTCACACCTCAGCTACTGGCCCACCACCTGCCCCCCTCTCATGCACCACCTGCAGCAGCCCTCACCCCACCTGGCCCACCACCTGCAGCAACCCTCACCACCCCACCTGGCCCACCACCTTCCCCACGGCACCCACCACTAGTTTCCTCACTAAACCCACCTTCCTCATTACGTCTGTATCAACACCTTATGTTAAAAGGGGACAAACACACACCCTACAATTCTAAAATAGTTACTAATACATTCACTTGCATAACACCACCCCCACTACGCCCCACAACACATTACCTTACCCTTCCCTCACTTTCCCCACCGTCCCTCTCTTTACCCATCGGTTCATCCTCTTGGGGGAATGAATGAAGGGTTTAAGTGTCATTCCATCCCATGCAGAAGAGGACTGGGTCAACGTGGAGTTCTTTATATTTACTCGTTCAGTCCTTATTGTGTTCACTAAGGACCTTGTTGCCTTGTGTTCTCTCATTGGTGTCCCAGTAGCAGGGAATGGTGTCTGAGGGGTCAATACACTCCCTGACGGCTCTTCAACATCATCATTACCCTTTCTTGGCTGGTGCTGCCACATCTCTCTCTCTCTACCAGCCTGCTCCTTCCTGCTACCTCACCTCTTCATAATTGTCTCCTACTCTCATGCCTCCTACCTTGTCTTCTACTATTCTACTTTTTCCTTACTCCGTCTCTGCCTCTTCCTAACTCCTACTCTGCCACTGCCTGCAAATTTTACTGTACTTGTGCCCTTGCATCCTCCTCCATTGTTCTCTTCGAATTTCTCAGCATTGTCTTGTGTATATATAGTATATATTATATATATATTATATATCACAAACTTAAATAAACTCACAAGCCGAATGTATCAGACTCCTCACCATGAAAAGTTCGAGCCCTAGACTGCCAGGAGCAATGAAACCACTGAGAAGTCAAGTACTCTGACTCAGTATTGAGATGTTTTCTCAACTTCTTAGATTAGTGAATCTTAATAACATCCTCCTATATAATTATCCATTTTCTAACAGCTTACTTGAAGACGAATTTGATCTTGTCGAAATTCACAATAATTAATTATTTATTATAGAGAATATGGCCTTTCCTACCTGTACTGACCTTAGTACAATAACACAGAAATGTATAATTTTGTCGGTTTTCTTCTCTCAACTATATTTAAATCTAGACTTCAGCATAATTGTATAATTGAACAATGGATTAATCTACACCTAGCGAATATTTAGGTGGGTTAGGCTAACCCCACGCGCCCCTTTGTTCCAATTGAGGTCGTGTTTACTCAAAGTTACCGCTGCCTAACGGACGGATTCATTCTTAACCGGCGCCCACATTGGAGCAGTGTTGCAACTCATCCGGATTATCCCCCCCGACACTTGGCAACCGCACATGAAGGCTTGTTGAACAACATCCCCCAAAAAGCTATGAATGCCTAAATACAGCCAACGATCATATCGCCCAGACGACGGATAATTAATCAAGGAACAATACCTTCACTTCTCTTTATCTACTCCCCAGGTGTAGACTACAGGAGGCAGCGTTTTATTATCTATCTAATATGGAAAAAGATAGCTGAGCATTATTACTGTATAGAGGTTAGACCACATGTGAATGGTCTCCTTCACTTACACTGTAGTTACCTCAGCATAATTATTTATGTTGATTTTGAATACCGAATGTTGCATAATATAACTTTTTTTACGACAATGTTTGCTTGGCAATTCATCCATTTTTGGTTCAAATATTCCAAGAAAACTTGCCTAACATCATGAAAATAAACGGCTTATACTTCTTTCACAACAATGTTAACTAGTGCTCCAAAACCTTTGATCCAGGATACAGTCCGTCTGGGATCCGTATCCATCAAAGTGAATGTACAGGCAAGTGTACCCATATTGCTGACTACACTGACCAATCACCACACTGGAAATTGGAGGGACGACGATCGGTCCGTCCTGGACCATTTTCAAGTCGATTGTGTGACACAATCGACTTGAGAATGGTCCAGGACGGACCGAAAGGTCGTCGTCCCTTCATTTTCTAGTGTGTGGATTGGTCATCATACTTCAGCCACGCTATTGTGACTCATCGTCTGTATATTGCTGACAAGTGCATATACACTCCAAGGTCCAAGGTTGCTCTATTGTGTGTGTATATGCTCCGCAGCTGCTCTAGTGTAAGTCTATTTTTTATTATTATTATTAATATTAATATATATATATATATATATATATATATATATATATATATATATATATATATATATATATATATATATATATATATATATATATACACACACACACACACTCAAAAGTTGGAGTATATATATAGCCGCCAAAGAATGTGAAAATATGTACAGGTTCGTAAGTGCTCTCGTAACTGCTTCGTGAATCTGGCCTCTGGACCCGAGGCACTGAATAACTCGTAGTCTATATTTCAATTCCTCTTATGAGTAAATTGAAATAAAACAAAAAAAATAACGTTAAAAATTACTCCATCTCAATGAATGAGCAGAAGCTCATCAGTCACCCTGTGTTTCGAGAAGGTAAAATTCTGAAGGCCTTTTTGGGCTTGGGATATTCAGGTTAGGCAATTCGGTTAGCCTGAATTAGACGGGTGCTAGTGAATGATATCACTAGGTTTTAAAAGGCTTTTTGTTACCTTATGATTCATTTGGTTTTTGAACAAATTATAATTAGATCGAAATTAATTACGAGGTCATTCTTAAATTCGTTTTAGATGGAATTTTGTTAAATTTTGATTGTTTAATTAAATGCGCACTCAGGCTAAAAAAGGACGTAACTGAAAATGGAATCGACTCGCAAAAGTGACGTACTGTTCCGTTTTCTGTTTTAGGTCCTCTGGCTTTAGCTGTTAGGTAAGAAGAGGAAACTTTCAATTAACGGTTTTCATGACTTTTTGAAACCTTAGGAGTAACTTCCTGCCCTCCTAACCTACCACAGGACCCTTAAAAAATCAAAAATTTATTTTCAATTATTTTTCATTTTCAAATTACAACCTTTGTTTGGCCGTAGCACACAAAAATTACGTTGCTTTTCGCTCGTAAGA
This sequence comes from Procambarus clarkii, assembly GCF_040958095.1. Lineage (NCBI taxonomy): Eukaryota > Metazoa > Arthropoda > Malacostraca > Decapoda > Cambaridae > Procambarus > Procambarus clarkii. The sequence goes on from NW_027189581.1 coordinate 49,039, forward strand.
GGACGTTTTTTTTCAGCTAACGACAATACAAATTTGTAATACTTTTTCATGAAGGTAGATGCAGAATTGGAAAAAATTACCCACTATTATTTATTCGTTTGCGTTATCGTGGTAAGGTAGAACTGCCATCACTAACGTAGAGATTTAATGAAAATATGGATAATAATTCATGTTGCCGGGGATGGAGATAATAATTAGTGTTGCCTGTACCCAGGTTGGTATGGAGGTCCCTCCTAGATCAAACTGCTGACCTTCCTCAGGATGCAACCCACAACAGCTGCCTAGCTCCAAGGTAATTAGAATAGTAATAGGAAAATAAGCGATCACCATCATCATCACTACCACACTACTCGCCATCATCATCACTACCACACTATTCACTATCATCATCACTACCACACTACTCACCATCATCATCACTACCTCACTATCATCATCACTACTTCTCTACTCATCACCATCATCATTTCCTCACTACTCACCATCATCATCACTACTCACCATCATCACTACTCACCATCATCACTACTCACCATCATCACTACCACACTACTCATAAACATCATCACTACCACACTATTCACTATCATCATCACTACCACACTACTCACCATCATCATTACCTCACTACTCCCCATCACTACCACACTACTAACCATCATCACTACCTCACTACTCACCATCATCATCACTACCTCACTACTCACCATCATCACTACTCACAATCACTACCACACTACTCACCGAGTAGTGTGGTAGTGATGATGATAGTGAGTAGTGTGGTAGTGATGATGTTTATGAGTAGTGGAGGTGATGATGGTGAGTAGTGATGATGATGATGATGGTGAGTAGTGAGGAAATGATGATGATGGTGAGTAGAGAGGTAGTGATGATGATGGTGATTAGAGAGGTAGTGATGATGATGGAGAGGTAGTGATGATGATGGTGAGTAGTGAGGTAATGATGATGATGGTGAGTAGTGAGGTAGTGATGATGTTAGTGAGTAGTGAAGTATATATATAGGTAAGGTTACATTAGGTTAGGTTAGGTTTAATTAGGTTAGATTAGTTTAGGCTAAGAAATAGGCTATTTTTGTTGAAATAGAAATAGGGCAGTAATTGTTGGTAGCGTGTCTTCTCTGTTCACGTAGCAGTAAATAGGTATCCAGGAGTTAGTTAGATTAGGTTAGGTTAGGTTAGTTTAGGCTAGAGAATAGGCTAGGTTTGTAGTAATAGAAATAGAAGAAGGGCTGTAATTGTAGGTAGCTTTTCCTATCACCGAATACATCTATTCACCTAACAGTAAATAGGTATCCAGGAGTTAGTTACGTTAGGTCAGGTTAGGTTAGCTTAGATTAGGTTATGTTTGTTTTGACTAGGAAATAGGCTAGGTTTGCAGGTTAAGTTAGGTTAGTTTAGGCTAGGTTTGTAGAAATAGAAATAGAAAAAGGGCTGTAATTGTTGGTAGCCTATCTAACCTAACCAAGGAACCTAACCAACCAACCTAACCAAGCAACCTAACCAAGCAACCTAACCAACCAACCTAACCAAGGAACCTAATCAACCAACCTAACCAAGCAACCTAACCAACCAACCTAACCTAACCAACCATCCCAACCAACCTAACCTAACCTAACCAACCAACCAACCAACCAACAAACGTAACCAACGTAACCAACCATCCTAACCAACGTAACCAACCAACCTAACCAACGTATTAACGTAACCAACTTAACCTAACCAACCAACCTAACCAACCTAACCTAACCAACCTAACCAACCAACCTACCTAACCAACCAACCTAACCAACCAACCAACCTAACTAACCAACCAACCTAACCAACGTAAACTATCTAACCTAACCAACCAACCTAACTAACCTAACCAACCAACCTAAGCTATCTAACCTAACCAAGCAACTTAACGAAACAACCTAACCACCAACCTAACCAACCAACCTAACCAAGGAACCTAACCAACCAACCAACCTAACCAACCTAAGCTATCTAACTAACCAACCTAACTAACCAACCTAACTAACCAACCAACCTAACCAACCAACCTAAGCAACCTAAGCTATCTAACTAACCAACCTAACTAACCTAACCAACCAACCTAACCAACCTAACCAACCAACCTAAGCAACCAACCTAAGCAACCTAACCTAACCAACCTAACCTAACCAACCAACCAAACCAATGTAACCAACCAACCTAAGCAACCTAAGCAACCAACCTAACCAACCAACGTAACCAACCTAACCAACGTAACCAACCTAACCAACCAACCTAAGCAACCTAACCAACCTAACCTAACCAACCTAACCTAATCAACCTAACCTAACCAACCAACCTAACAAACCAACCTAACTAACCAACCAACCTAACCAACCAACCTAACCAACCAACCTATCCAACCAACCTTAGCTATCTAACCTAAGCTATCTAACCTAACCAACCAACCTAAGCTATCTAACCTAACCAACCAACCTAAGCTATCTAACCTAACCAACCAACCAAAGATATCTAACCTAACCAAGCAAACTAACCAACCAACAAAACCAAGCAACCTAACCAACCAACCTAACCAAAGAACCTAATCAACCAACCTAACCAAGCAACCTAACCAACCAACCTAACCAACCAACCTAACCTAACCAAAGAACCTAATCAACCAACCTAACCTAACCCAACCAACCTAACCAACAATCCTAACCAACCATCCTAACCAACCAACCTAAGCTATCCAACCAACCAACCTAACTAACCAACCTAACTAACCAACCAACCTAACCAACCTAAGCTATCTAACCTAACCAACCAACCTAACCAACCAACCTAAGCAACCTAAGCAACCAACCTAAGCAACCTAACCTAACCAACCTAACCTAACCAACCAACCTAACCAACCAACCAACCTAACCAACCAAACAAACCAACCTAACTAACCAACCAACCTAACCAACCAACCGAAGTTATCTAAAATAACCAACCAACCTATCCAACCAACCTTAGCTATCTAACCTAACCAACCAACCTAAGCTATCTAACCTAACCAACCAACCTAAGCTATCTAACCTAACCAACCAACCTAAGCTATCTAACCTAACCAAGCAACCTTACCAACCAACCTAACCAAGCAACCTAACCAACCAACCTAACAAAGCAACCTAACCAACCAACCTAACCAAAGAACCTAATCAAGCAACCTAACCAAGCAACCTAACCAACCAACCTAACCTAACCTAACCAACCAACCCAACCTAACCTAACCAACGTAACCAACCATCCTAACCAACGTAACCAACCAACGTAACCAACCTAACCTAACCAACCAACTAACCTAATCAACCAACCTAACCTAACCAAACCAACCAACCAACCTAACCAACGTAACCAACCAACCTAACCAACCAACCTAACCAATGTAACCAACCAACCTAACCAATGTAACCAACCAACCTAACCAACGTATCCAACCTAATCAACCAACCTAACCAACGTAACCAACCTAAGCAACCAACCTAAGCAACCTAACCTAACCAACCTAACCTAAGCAACCAACCTAAGCAACTTAACCTAACCAACCTAACCAACCTAACCAACCAACCTAACCAACCTAACAAACCAACCTAACTAACCAACCAACCTAACTAACCAACCTAAGCTATCTAACCTAACCAACCAACCTATCCAACCAACCTTAGCTATCTAACCTAACCAACCAACCTAAGCTATCTAACCTAACCAACCAACCTAACCAAACAACCTAACCAAGGAACCTAACAAACCAACCTAACCAAAGAACCTAATCAACCAACCTAACCAAAGAACCTAATCAACCAACCTAACCAAGCAACCTAACCAACCAACCTAACCAACCAACCTAACCTAACTTAACCTAACCAACCAACCAACCAACCCAACCAACCTAACCTAACCTAACCAACCAACCAACCTAACCAACGTAACCAACCCTCCTAACCAACGTAACCAACCAACCTAACCAACGTAATAACGTAACCAACTTAACCTAACCAACCAACCTAACCAATCTAACCAACTGAACCAACCAACCAACCTAAGCTATCTAACCAACCAACCTAACTAACCAACCTAACTAACCAACCAACCTAACCAACGTAAGCTATCTAACCTAACCAACCAACCTAACCAACCAATCTAAGCTATCTAACCTAACCAACCAGCCTAAGCTATCTAACCTAACCAACCAACCTAAGCTATCTAACCTAACCAACCAACCTAAGCTATCTAACCTAACCAACCAACCTAAGCTATCTAACCTAACCAACCAACCTAAGATATCTAACCTAACCAAGCAACCTAACCAACCAACCTAACCAAGCAACCTAACCAACCAACCTAACCAAAGAACCTAATCAAGCAACCTAACCAAGCAACCTAACCAACCAACCTAACCTAACCTAACCAACCAACCCAACCTAACCTAACCAACGTAACCAACCATCCTAACCAACGTAACCAACCAACATAACCAACCTAACCTAACCAACCAACTAACCTAACCAACCAACCTAACCTAACCTAACCAACCAACCAACCTAACCAACGTAACCAACCAACGTAACCAACCAACCTAACCAATGTAACCAACCAACCTAACCAATGTAACCAACCAACCTAACCAACGTAACCAACCTAAGCAACCAACCTAAGCAACCTAACCTAACCAACCAACCTAACCAACGTAACCAACCTAAGCAACCAACCTAAGCAACCTAACCAACCTAACCTAAGCAACCAACCTAAGCAACCTAACCTAACCAACCTAACCTAACCAACCAACCTAACCAACCAACCAACCTAACCAACCTAACAAACCAACCTAACTAACCAACCAACCTAACCAACCAACCTAAGCTATCTAACCTAACCAACCAACCTATCCAACCAACCTTAGCTATCTAACCTAACAAACCAACCTAAGCTATCTAACCTAACCAACCAACATAAGCTATCTAACCTAACCAACCAACCTAAGCTATCTAACTTAACCAAGCAACCTAACCAAACAACCTAACCAAGGAACCTAACCAACCAACCTAACCAAAGAACCTAATCAACCAACCTAACCAAAGAACCTAATCAACCAACCTAACCAAGCAACCTAACCAAGCAACCTAACCAACCAACCTAACCTAACCTAACCAACCACCCCCACCAACCTTACCTAACCTAACCAACCAAGCAACCTAACCAACGTAACCAACCCTCCTAACCAACGTAACCAACCAACATAACCAACGTAATAACGTAACCAACTTAACCTAACCAACCAACCTAACTAACCAACCAACCTAATCAACCAACCTAAGCTATCTAATCAACCAACCTAACTATCCAACCTAACTAACCAACCAACCTAATTAACGTAAACTATCTAACCTAACCAACCAACCTAACTAACCTAACCAACCAACCTAAGCTATCTAACCTAACCAAGCAACCTAACCAACCAACCTAACCAAGCAACCTAACCAACCAACCTAACCAAGCAACCTAACCAACCAACCTAACCAAGGAACCTAACTAACCAACCAACCTAACCAACCTAAGCTATCTAACCAACCAACCTAACTAACCAAACTTAACTAACCAACCAACCTAACCAACGTAAGCTATCTAACCTATCCAACCTAACCAACCAACCTAACCAACGTTACCAACCTAACCAACCAACCTAAGCAACCTAAGCAACCAACCTAAGCAACCTAACCTAACCAACCTAACCTAACCAACCTAACCAACCAACCTAACCAACCAACCTATCTAACCAACCTTAGCTATCTAACCTAAGCTATCTAACCTAACCAACCAACCTAAGCTATCTAACCTAACCAACCAACCTAAGCTATCTAACCTAACCAACCAACCTAAGCTATCTAACCTAACCAACCAACCTAAGCTATCTAACCTTACCAAGCAACCTAACCAACCAACAAAACCAAGCAACCTTACCAACCAACCTAACCAAAGAACCTAATCAACCAACCTAACCAACCAACCTAACCTAACCCAACCAACCTAACCAACCAACCTAACCAACCAACCTAACCAACCAACCTAAGCTATCCAACCAACCAACCTAACTAACCAACCTAACTAACCAACCAACCTAATCAACCAACCTAAGCTATCTAATCAACCAACCTAACTAACCAACCAACCTAACCAACATAAACTATCTAACCTAACCAACAAACCTAACTAACCTAACCAACCAACCTAAGCTATCTAAACTACCCAACCAACCTAACCAACGAACCTAACCTAACCAAACCAACCAACCAACCTAACCAACGTAACCAACCAACCTATCCAACCAACCTAACCAATGTAACCAACCAACCTAACCAATGTAACCAACCAACCTAACCAACGTAACCAACCTAACAAACCAACCTAACCAACGTAACCAACCTAAGCAACCAACCTAAGCAACCTAACCTAACCAACCTAACCTAAGCAACCAACCTAAGCAACCTAACCTAACCAACCTAACTTAACCAACCAACCTAACCAACCAATCAACCTAACCAACCTAACAAACCAACCTAACTAACCAACCAACCTAACCAACCAACCTAAGCTATCTAACCTAACCAACCAACCTAAGCTATCTAACCTAACCAACCAACCTAAGCTATCTAACGTAACCAAGCAACCTAACCAAACAACCTAACCAAGGAACCTAACCAACCAACCTAACCAAAGAACCTAATCAACCAACCTAACCAAAGAACCTAATCAACCAACCTAACCAAGCAACCTAACCAAGCAACCTAACCAACCAACCTAACCTAACCTAACCAACCAACCCAACCAACCTAACCTAACCTAACCAACCAAGCAACCTAACCAACGTAACCAACCCTCCTAACTAACGTAACCAACCAACCTAACCAACGAAATAACGTAACCAACTTAACCTAACCATCCTAACCAACCTAACCAACCTAACCAACTTAACCAACCAACCAACCTAACTAACCAACCAACCTAATCAACCAACCTAAGCTATCTAACCAACCAACCTAACTAACCAACCTAACTAACCAACCAACCTAACCGACGTAAACTATCTAACCTAACCAACCAACCTAAGCTATCTAACCTAACCAAGCAACCTAACCAACCAACCTAACCAAGCACCCTAACCAACCAACCTAACCAAGCAACCTAACCAACCAACCTAACCAAGGAACCTAACCAACCAACCAACATAACCAACCTAAGCTATCTAACCAACCAACCAAACTAACCAACCTTAACTAACCAACCAACCTAACCAACGTAAGCTATCTAACCTAACCAACCAACATAACCAACCAACCTAACTAACCTAACCAACCAACCTAACCAACATAACCAACCTAACCAACCAACCTAAGCAACCTAAGCAACCTAACCTAACCAACCTAACCTAACCAACCAACCTAACCAACCTATCTAACCAACCTTAGCTATCTAACCTAAGCTATCTAACCTAACCAACCAACCTAAGCTATCTAACCTAACCAACCAACCTAAGCTATCTAATCTAACCAAAAAACCTAAGCTATCTAACCTTACCAAGCAACCTAACCAACAAAACCAAGCAAACTAACCAACCAACCTAACCAAAGAACCTAATCAACCAACCTAACCAAGCAACCTAACCAACCAACCTAACCTAACCAAAGAACCTAATCAACCAACCTAACCAACCAACCTAACCTAACCCAACCAAGCTAACCAACCAACCTAACCAACCAACCAACCTAAGCTATCCAACCAACCAACCTAACTAACCAACCTAACTAACCAACCAACCTAACCAACCTAAGCTATCTAACCTAACCAACCAACCTAACCAACCAATCTAACTAACCTAACCAACCAACCTAAGCTATCTAAACTAACCAACCAACCTAACCAACGTAAGCTATCTAACCTAACAACCAACCTAAGCTATCTAACCTAACCAACCAAAGCTATCTAACCTAACCAACCAACCTAAGCTATCTAACCTAACCAACCAACCTAAGCAAGCAACCTAACCAACCAACCTAACCAAGGAACCTAACCAACCAACCTAACCAACGTAAGCTATCTAACCTAACCAACCAACCTAACCAACATAACCAACCTAACCAACCAACCTAAGCAACCAACCTAACCAACCTAACCTAACCAACCTAACCTAACCAACCTAACATAACCAACCTAACCTAACCAACCAACCAACCTAAGCAACCTAACCTAACCAACCAACCTAAGCAACTTAACCTAACCAACTAACCTAAGCTATCTAACCTAACCAACCTAACCTAACCAACCTAACCTAACCAACCAACCTAAGCAACCTAACCTAACCAACCTAACCTAACCAACCTAACCTAACCAACCTAACATAACCAACCTAACCTAACCAACCTAACCTAACCAACCTAACCTAACCAACCTAACCTAACCAACCTAACCTAACCTAACCAACCTAACCTAACCTCCCTTCTTATTATCTTATTATCGTGTCAGAGTCCATGAGTGTCCGTGTGAGTGTCCGTGTCCGTGTATCCAAGGGGTTTTGGGTCCAGGAAGCTATTTGTGTCGACCCAAATTGCCTCCCTTCTCCCCACCTGAAATCCAGGTGGATTGAAAGACCTGCCCGAGGTCAGTGGATCCAGGTATCCGTCCGTGGCCCCCCGGACTTCAACCCTTCCCCACATTCCAAGGAGTCGGTCAACCAATCTTCGGCTATCCAGAGAATCTATCGAAACTGATGCTCCTACAGGAGGGGACACACAGAGAAATCTGTGCCCTGTACTTGCAACCGTTCCGACAGGCTCGAACGCAGATCTATCCGGATTAGGAACTTGTTCTATCCGACTAGGCCACGCTGGAGTTGCCTTCTGAATCAAATTTGGCACTTGTATTTATATCTCATAGCAAGGTTAGTTAGTGTCTATTTATCAACAGTTGCAATGATTGATATGTGAAGTTGTTAATTTGTGTTGACAGAAATACCTGACAGCTTTGTTTGGTAAGGTTGCAGTCCCGTGAGGCAGTTTTATGAATGAATATTGGAGAATTTAGGCTAACTGACGTGTGTGTGTGTGTGTGTACTCACCTAGTTGTACTCACCTAGTTGTGTTTGCGGGGGTTGAGCTCTGACTCTTTGGTCCCGCCTCTCAACCGTCAATCAACACGTGTACAGATTCCTGAGCCTATTGGGCTCTATCATATCTACACTTGAAACTGTGTATGGAGTCAGCCTCCACCCCACATCACCTCCTAATGCATTCCATTTGTCAACCACACTGACACTAAAAAAGTTCTTTCTAATATCTCTGTGGCTCATTTGGGCACTCAGTTTCCACCTGTGTCCCCTTGTGCTAAATAGACTGTCTTTATCTACCCTATCAATTCCCTTCAGAATCTTAAATGTGGTGATCATGTCCCCCCTAACTCTTCTGTCTTCCACCGAAGTGAGGTTTAATTCCCGTAGTCTCTCCTCGTCGCTCATACCTCTCAGCTCGGGAACTAGTCTGGTGGCAAACCTTTGAACCTTTTCCAGTTTAGTCTTATCCTTGACTAGATATGGACTCCATGCTGGGGCTGCATACTCCAGGATTGGCCTGACATATGTGGTATACAAAGTTCTGAATGATTCTTTACACAAGTTTCTGAATGCCATTCGTATGTTGGCCAGCCTGGCATATGCCACTGATGTTATCCGCTTGATATGTGCTGCAGGAGACAGGTTTGGCGTGATATCATCCCCCAAGTCTTTTTCCTTCTCTGACTCCTGAAGAATTTCCTCTCCCAGATGATACCTTGTATCTGGTCTCCTGCTCCCTACACCTATCTTCATTACATTGCATTTGGTTGGGTTAAACTCTAACAACCATTTGTTCAGCTTGTCTAGGTCTTCTTGAAGCCTAAAACAGTCCTCTTCTGTTTTAATCCTTCTCATAATTTTAGCATCGTCCGCAAACATTGAGAGAAATGAATCGATACCCTCCGGGAGATCATTTACATATATCAGAAACAAGATAGGACCGAGTACAGAGCCCTGTGGGACTCCACTGGTGACTTCACGCCAATCGGAGGTCTCACCCCTCACCGTAACTCTCTGCTTCCTATTGCTTAGATACTCCCTTATCCACTGGAGCACCTTACCAGCTACACCTGCCTGTCTCTCCAGCTAATGTACCAGCCTCCTATGCGCACACACACACACACACACACACACACACACACACACACACACACACACACACACGCACACACACACACACACACACACACACTCACACACACACACACACACACACTGACCCACAGAGACTGCCCAAATATGTATACTAACAGCAGCAGCAGTTGGTGTTCCCAGGCAGGTCACCCATCCAAGTACTAACCAAAGTCAACGGTGTTTAACCTGACAGATGTATGGGAGGAGACGCAGTGTTCTCAAGGTGATAGGTAGGTAGGTAGCATGGCCGTTGCTATTGTATACAAGTAGTAAGTAATCACATGTGAGTGAGTGAGTGAGTCAAGATAATGGTAACTGCGGCGGGCGGGCAGGCGGAGGATACTCACACATAGCAGCCAATTCTCCATTAATGATAGTACTTATTGCAACTATTTAGTCAAATTAACCAACAACAAATGGACTACTACTACTACTACTACTACTACTACTGTTGCTCCAAAATAGAAATGTTGGAATGCCACCGCTGCCATAGATCTCGCACAAGTTGCTGCTGACAAATGACTCATCTTAGGCCTTGCATATGCTCTCTTAGGCTTCATTTAGTCAATACTTGTAACATCATTGAGTCGGGGGACAGGCAGACAGGCACTTTATACATGTTAGGCTTATAGTGGTCTCCAACACCCACCACCCCACAAGGTCCAACTAGTGACTAACCCTCACTCACTCACCACGCCCCAAGTAGCTAGCTTACTAACGCCTGGATACCTATTTACTGCTAGGTGAACTGAGACATTCGGTGATAGGAAAGGCTACCAACAATTACAGCCCTACTTCTACAAACCTACCCTAAACCAACCTAACCTAATCTAACCTAACCTAACCTAATCTAACATAACCTAACCTAACGTAACTAACTCCTGGATACCTATTTACTGTTAGGTGAATAGATGTATTCGGTGATAGGAAACGGAAGGAATAGGAAGCCCTTCTTCTATTTCTATTTCTACAAACCTAGCCTATTTCCTAGCCTAAACTAACCTAACCTAACCTAATCTAACTAACTCCTGGATACCTATTTACTGCTACGTGAACAGAGAAGACACGCTACCAACAATTACTGCCCTATTTCTATTTCAACAAAAATAGCCTATTTCTTAGCCTAAACTAATCTAACCTAATTAAACCTAACCTAACCTAATGTAACCTTACCTATATATATACTTCACTACTCACTAACATCATCACTACCACACTACTCACTAACATCATCACTACCTCCCTACTCACCATCATCATCACTACCTCACCATCATCATCACTACCTCTCTACTCACCATCATCATCACTACCTCACCATCATTATCACTACCTCTCTACTCACCATCATCATCATTACCTCACTACTCACCATCACTACCACACTACTCACCATCATCACTACTTCTCTACTCACCACCATCATCACTACCTCACCATCATCATCACTACCTCTCTACTCACCATCATCATCATTACCTCCCTACTCACCATCATCATCACTACCTCTCTACTCACCATCATCATTACCTCCCTACTCACCATCATCATCACTACCTCACCATCATCATCACTACCTCTCTACTCACCATCATCATCATTACCTCACTACTCACCATCGTCATCACTACCTCACCATTATCACTACCTCTCTACTCACCATCATCATTACCTCACTACTCACCATCACTACCACACTACTCACCATCATCACTACCTCACTACTCACCATCATCATCACTTCTTCTCTACTCACCACCATCATCATTTCCTCACTACTCACTAACATCATCACTTCCTCACTACTCACCATCATCACTACTCACCATCATCTCTACCCACCATCATCACTACCACTACTCATAAACATCATCACTACCACACTACTCACCATCATCACTACCACACTACTCACTATCATCATCACTACCACACTACTCACCATCATCACTACCCACCATCATCATAGCTACCACACTACTCACTATCATCATCACTACCTCACTACTCACCATCATCACTACCACACTACTCACCATCATCACTACCACACTACTCTTAACCATCATCACTACCTCACTACTCACAATCATCTTCACTACCTCACCATCATCATCACTACCTCACCATCATCATCACTACCTCACCATCATCATCACTACCTCACCATCATCATCACTACCTCACCATCATCACTACCTCGCCATCATCATCACTACCTCACTACTCACCAACACCATTACTACCTCAATACTCACCATCATCATCACTACCTCACTACTCACAATCATCATCACTCCCACACTACTCATTATCATCACTTTTATCACTTATCACCATCACTACCACACTACTCACCATCATCATCACTATCATCATCACTACCTCACTACTCACCATCATCACTAACACACTACTCACTATCATCACTTCTCACCATCATCATCACTACCTCACTACTCACTATCATCACTACCACACTACTCACTATCATCACTACCACACTACTCACCATCATCACTATCACACTACTCACCATCATTATCACTACCTCAATACTCACTATCATCATCACTACCACACTACTCACCATCATCATCACTACCACACTACTCACCATCATCATTACCTCACTACTCACCATTATCATCACTACACTACTCACCATACTCACCACTCACTACACACCACTAGGGGCCTCGTAGCCTGGTGGATAGCGCGCAGGACTCGTAATTCTGTGGCGCGGGTTCGATTCCCGCACGAGGCAGAAACAAATGGGCAAAGTTTCTTTCACCCTGAATGCCCCTGTTACCTAGCAGTAAATAGGTACCTGGGAGTTAAGTCAGCTGTCACGGGCTGCTTCCTGGGGGTGGAGGCCTGGTCTAGGACCGGGCCGCGGGGACACTAAAGCCCCGAAATCATCTCAAGATAACCTCAAGATAACCATCATCATCACTACCACAATACTCACCATCATCATCTCTACCACAATACTCACCATCAACATCACTACCACACTACTTAGCAACACCATCACTACCTCACTACTCACAAACATCATCACTACCACACTACTCACTATCATCACTTTTATCACTTCTCACCATCACCATCACTACCTCACTACTCACCATCATCATCACTACGACACTATTCACTATCATCATCACTACCACACTACTCACCATCATCATCACTACCACACTACTCACTATCATCACTTTTATCACTTTTCACTATCACCATCACTACCTCACTACTCACCATCATCATCACTACCACACTATTCACTATCATCATCACTACCATACTACTCACCATCATCACTACAACAATACTCACCATCATCATCACTACAACAATACTCACCAACAACATCACTACCACACTACTTAGCAACACCATCACTTCCTCACTACTCACCATCATCATCACTACCTCACTACTCACAATCATCATCACTACCACACTACTCACTATCATCACTTTTATCACTTATCACCATCACTACCTCACTACTCACCATCATCATCACTACCTCACTACTCACTATCATCATCACTACCACACTACTCACCATCATCATCACTACCACACTATTCACTATCATCTTCACTACCTCACTACTCACCATCATCACTACCACACTACACACTATCATCACTTCTCACCATCATCATCACTACCTCACTACTCACTATCATCACTACCACACTACTCACCATCATCACTACCACACTACTCACCATCATTATCACTACCTCACTACTCACTATCATCATCACTACCACACTACTCACCATCATCACTTCTATCACTACTCACCATCAACATCACTACCACACTACTTAGCAACACCATCACTACCACACTACTCACCATCAGCATTACTATCACACTATTCACTATCATCATCACTACCACACTACTCACTATCATCATCACTACCACACTACTCACCATCATCATCACTACCACACTATTCACTATCATTATCACTACCACACTACTCACCATCATCATCACTACCTCACTACTCACCATCATCATCACTACCTCACTATCATAATCATTACAACACTACTCACCATCATCATCACTACCACACTATTCACTATCATCATCACTAACTCACTACTCACCATCATCATCACTACCACACTACTCACTATCATCACTTCTACCACTTCTCACCATCATCATCACTACTCACTTTCATCACTACCACACTACTCACCATCATCATTACTACCACACTATTCATCATCATTACTACCACACTATTCACTATCATCACTACCACACTAACCATCATCATCACTACCTCACTACTCACCATCATCACCAATACATCACTATCATCATCACTACCACACTACTCACCATCAGCATCACTATCACACTATTCACTATCATAACTACCTCACTACTCACCATCATCATCACTACCACACTATTCACTATCATCATCACTACCACATTACTCACCATCATCATCATTACCTCACTACTCACCATCATCATCACTACCACACTACTCACCATCATCATCACTACCACACTTCACTCTCATCATCAGTACCTCACTACTCACCATCATCACTACCACACTACTCACTATCATCACTTCTCACCATCATCATCACTACCTCACTACTCACTATCATCATCACTACCACACTACTCACCATCATCATCACTACCACACTATTCACTATCATCACTACCACACTATTCACTATCATCATCACTACCACACTATTCACAATCATCATCACTACCACACTTTTCACTATCATCATCACTACCACACTACTCACCATCACCACTACCTCACCATCATCATCACTACCTCACTACTCACCATCATCATCACTACCTCACCATCATCATCACTACCTCTCTACTCACCATCATCATCATTACCTCACTACTCACCTTCATCATCACTACCTCAACATCATCACTACCTCTCTACTCACCATCATCATCACTACCTGTCTACTCACTATCATCATCATTACCTCACTACCACACTACTCACCATCATCACTACCTCACTACTCACCACCATCATCATTTCCTCACTACACACCACCATCATCATTTCCTCACTACTCACCATCATCATCACTACCTCACTACTCACTATCATCATCACTACCACACTATTCACCATCATCATCACTACCACACTTCACTATCATCATCACTACCACACTACTCACCATCATCATCACTACCTCACTACTCACCATCATCATCACTACCACACTACTCACCATCATCATCACTACCTCACTACTCACAATCATCATCACTACCACACTTCACTATCATCATCACTACCTCACTTCTCATTATCACTACCACACTTCACCATCATCACTACCACACTTCACCATCATCACTACCACACTTCACCATCATCATCACTACCACACTTCACCATCATCATCACTACCACACTTCACCATCATCATCACTACCTTACTACTCACTATCATCATCACTACTACACTATTCACTATCATCATCACAACCACACTACTCACCATCATCACTACCTCACTACTCACTATCACTACCACACTACTCGGTGAGTAGTGTGGTAGTGAGTAGTGTGTTAGTGATGATGGTGAGTAGTGTGGTAGTGATGATGTTTATGAGTAGTGTGGTAGTGATGATGGTGGGTAGTGATGATGGTGAGTAGTGATGATGATGATGATGGTGAGTAGTGAGGAAGTGATGATGTTAGTGAGTAGTGAGGAAATGATGGTGGTGAGTAGAGAAGTAGTGATGATGATGGTGAGTAGTGAGGTAGTGATGATGGTGAGTAGTGTGGTAGTGATGGTGAGTAGTGAGGTAATGATGATGATGGTGAGTAGAGAGGTAGTGATGATGATGGTGAGGTAGTGATGATGATGGTGAGTAGTGAGGTAAAGATGATGATGGTGATTAGTGTGGTAGTGATGGTGATGGTGAGAAGTGATAAAAGTGATGATAGTGAATAGTGTGGTAGTGATGATGGTGAGTAGTGTGGTAGTGATGATGATAGTGAATAGTGTGGTAGTGATGATGATGGTGAGTAGTGAGGTAGTGATGGTGATGGTGAGAAGTGATAAAAGTGATGATAGTGAGTAGTGTGGTAGTGATGATGATGGTGAGTAGTGAGGTAGTGATGGTGTTGCTAAGCAGTGTGGTAGTGATGTTGATGGTGAGTATTGTGGTAATGATGATGATGGTGAGTATTGTGGTAGTGATGATGATGATGGTGAGTAGTGTAGTGATGATAATGGTGAGTAGTGAGGTAATGATGATGGTGAGTAGTGTGGTAGTGATGATGGTGAGTAGTGAGGTAGTGATGATGATGGCGAGGTAGTGATGATGGTGAGGTAGTGATGATGATGGTGAGGTAGTGATGATGATGGTGAGGTAGTGATGATGATTGTGAGTAGTGAGGTAGTGATGATGGTGAGTGGTGTGGTAGTGATGATGGTGAGTAGTGTGGTAGTGATGATGGTGAGTAGTGAGGTAGTGATGATGGTTAAGAGTAGTGTGGTAGTTATGATGATGGTGGGTAGTGATGATGGTGAGTAGTGTGGTAGTGATGATGATAGTGAGTAGTGTGGTAGTGATGATGTTTATGAGTAGTGGTAGTGATGATGGTGGGTAGAGATGATGGTGAGTAGTGATGATGGTGAGTAGTGAGGAAGTGATGATGTTAGTGAGTAGTGAGGAAATGATGATGGTGGTGAGTAGAGAAGTAGTGATGATGATGGTGAGTAGTGAGGTAGTGATGATGGTGAGAAGTGTTGTAGTGATGGTGAGTAGTGAGGTAATGATGATGATGGTGAGTAGAGAGGTAGTGATGATGATGGTGAGATAGTGATGATGATGGTGAGTAGGGAGGTAGTGATGATGTTAGTGAGTAGTGTGGTAGTGATGATGTTAGTGAGTAGTGAAGTATATATATAGGTAAGGTTAGATTAGGTTAGGTTAGGTTTAATTAGGTTAGATTAGTTTAGGCTAAGAAATAGGCTATTTTTGTTGAAATAGAAATAGGGCAGTAATTGTTGGTAGCGTGTCTTCTCTGTTCACGTAGCAGTAAATAGGTATCCAGGAGTTAGTTAGATTACCTGAGGTTAGGTTAGTTTAAGCTAGGAAATAGGCTAGGTTTGTAGAAATAGAAGAAGGGCTGTAATTGTAGGTAGCGTTTCCTATCACCGAATACATCTATTCACCTAACAGTAAATAGGTATCCAGGAGTTAGTTACGTTAGGTTAGGTTAGCTTAGATTAGGTTATGTTTGTTTTGACTAGGAAATAGGCTAGGTTTGCAGGTTAAGTTAGGTTAGTTTAGGCTAGGTTTGTAGAAATAGAAATAGAAAAGGGGCTGTAATTGTTGGTAGCCTATCTAACCTAACCAAGGAACCTAACCAACCAACCTAACCAACCAACCTAAGCAGGCGATGAGTCACAATAACGTGGCTGAAGTATGTTGACCAGACCACACACTAGAAATTGAAGGGACGACGACGTTTCGGTCCGTCCTGGACCATTCTCAAGTCGATTGTGACCATTCTCACAATCGACTTGAGAATGGTCCAGGACGGACCGAAACGTCGTCGTCCCTTCAATTTCTAGTGTGTGGTCTGGTCAACAACCAACCTAACCAAGCAACCTAAACAACCATCCTAACCAGGGAACTTAATCAACCAACCTAACCAAGGAACCTAACCAAGGAACCTAACCAAGGATCCTAAATTAACCCAACCAACCGAACTAACCTAATCAACCAACCTAACCTAACCTAACCAACCAACCAACCTTACCAATGTAACCAACCAACCTAACCACCGTAACCAACCTAACCAACCAACCTAAGCAACCAACCTAAGCAACCTAACCTAACCAACCAACCTAACAAACCAACCTAACTAACCAACCAACCTAACCAACCAACCTAAGCTATCTAACCTAACCAACCAACCTATCCAACCAACCTTAGCTATCTAACCTAACCAACCAACCTAACCAAGCAACCTAACCAACCAACCTAACCAAGCATCCTAACCAACCAACCTAACCTAACCAACCAACCCAACCAACCTAACCTAACCTAACCAACCAACCAACCTAAACAACGTAACCAACCATCCTAACCAACGTAACCAACCAACCTAACAAACGTAATAACGTAACCAACTTAACCTAACCAACCAACCTAACTAACCAAACCTAACCAACCTAACCAACCAACCAACCTAAGCAACCAACCTAACCAACCAACCAACCAACCTAACTAACCAACCAACCTAATCAACCAAACTAAGCTATCTAACCAACCAACCTAACTAACCAACCTAGCTAACCAACCAACCTAACCAACGTAAACTATCTAACCTAACCAACCAACCTAACCTAACCAACCAACCAACCTAATCTATCTAACCTAACCAAGCAACCTAACCAACCAACCTAACCAAGCAACCTAACCAACCAACCTAACTAACCTAACCAACAACCTAACCAACGTAACCAACCTAACCAACCAACCTAAGCAACTTAAGCAACCAACCTAAGCAACCTAACCTAACCAACCTAACCTAACCAACCAACCTAACCAACCAACAAAAAACCTAACCAACCAACCAACCCAACCAACCTAACAAACCAACCTAACTAACCAACCAACCTAACCAACCAACCTATGCTATCTAACCTAACCAACCAACCTATCCAACCAACCTTAGCTATCTAACCTAACCAACCAACCTAAGCTATCTAACCTAACCAACCAACCTAAGCTATCTAACCTAACCAACCAACCCAAGCTATCTAACCTAACCAACCAACCTAAGCTATCTAACCTAACCAAGCAATCTAACCAAGCAACCTAACCAAGCAACCTAACCAACAAACCTAACCAAGCAACCTAACCAAGCAACCTAACCAACCAACCTAACCAAGCAACCTAACCAACAAACCTAACCTAACCTACCCAACCAACCCAACCTAACCTAACCAACGAAACCAACCATCCTAACCAACGTAACCAACCAATGTAACCAACCAAACCTAACCAACCAACTAACTTAACCAACCAACCTAACCTAACGTAACCAACCAACCAACCAACCATCGTAACCAACCAACCTAACCAACCAACCTAAACAATGTAACCAACCAACCTAACCAATGTAACCAACCAACCTAACCAACGTAACCAACGTAACCAACCAACCTAAGCAACCAACCTAAGCAACCTAACCTAACCAACCAACCAACCTAACCAACCAACCTAACCAATCTAACCTAACCAACCAACCTAAGCAACCAACCTAAGCAACCTAACCTAACCAACCAACCAACCTAACCAACCAACCTAACCAATCTAACCTAACCAACCAACCAACCAACCTAACCAACCTAACAAACCAACCAAACTAACCAACCAACCTAACCAAACAACCTAAGCTATCTAACCTAACCAACCAACCTATCCAACCAACCTATCACACCAACCTTAGCTATCTAACCTAACCAACCAAACTAAGCTATCTAACCTAACCAACCAACCTAAGCTATCTAACCTAACCAAGCAACCTAACCAACCAACCTAACCAAGCAACCTAACCAACCAACCTAACCAAAGAACCTAATCAACCAACCTAACCAAGCAACCTAACCAACCAACCTAAGCTATCTAACCTAACCAAGCAACCTAACCAACCAACCTAACCAAGCAACCTAACCAACCAACCTAACCAAAGAACCTAATCAACCAACCTAACCAAGCAACCTAACCAACCAACCTAACCTAACCTAACCAACCAAACTAACCTAACCTAACCTAACCAACCAACCAACCTAACCAACGTAACCAACCATCCTAACCAACGTAACCAACCATCCTAACCAACGTAACCAACCAACCTAACCAACGTAATAACGTAACCAACTTAACCTAACCAACCAACCTAACCAACCTAACCAACCAACCTAACCAACCTAACTAACCAACCAACCCAACTAACCAACCAACCTAATCAACCAACCTAAGCTATCTAACCAACCAACCTAACTAACCAACCAATGATAACTATTTAACCTAACCCACCAACCAACCTAACTAACCTAACCAACCAACCTAAGCTATCTAACCTAACCAAGCAACCTAACCAAGCAACCTAACCAACCAACCTAACCAACCAACCTAACCAAGGAACCTAACCAACCAACCAACCTAACCAACCTAAGCTATCTAACCAACCAACCTAACTAACCAACCTAACTAACCAACCAACCTAACCAACGTAAGCTATCTAACCTATCCAACCAACCTAACCAACCAACCTATCTAACCTAACCAACCAACCTAACTAACCTAACTATCCAACGTAAGCTATCTAACCTAACCAAGCAACCTAACCAAGCAACCTAACCAAGGAACCTAACCAACCAACCTAAGCTATCTAACCAACCAACCTAACTAACCAACCAACCTAACTAACCTAAGCTATCTAACCTAACCAACCAACCTAAGCTATCTAACCTAACCAACCAACCTAAGCTATCTAACCTAACCAAGCAACCTAACCAACCAACCTAACCTAACCTAACCAACCAACCCAACCTCACCTAACCAACGTAACCAACCATCCTAACCAACGTAACCAACCAACGTAACCAACCTAACCTAACCAACCAACTAACCTAACCAACCAACTAACCTAACCAACCTAACCTAACCTAACATAACCAACCAACCAACCAACCAACATAACTAACCAACCTAACCAACCAACCTAACCAATGTAACCAACCAACCTAACCAACCTAACCAATGTAACCAACCAACCTCATCAACATAACCAACCTAACCAACCAACCTAAGCAACCAACCTAAGCAACCTAACCTAACCAACCTAACCTAACCAACCTAACCTAACCAACCTAACCTAACCAACCAACCAACCTAACCAACCAACCTAACCAACTAACCTAACCTAACCAACCTAACCTAACCAACCTAACCTAACAAACCTAACCAACCTAACAAACCAACCTAACTAACCAACCAACCTAATCAAACAACCCAAGCTATCTAACCTAACCAACCAACCTATCCAACCAACCTATCCAAGCAACCTTAGCTATCTAACCTAACCAACCAACCTAAACTATC
The DNA here is from genome assembly GCF_040958095.1 of Procambarus clarkii. Lineage (NCBI taxonomy): Eukaryota > Metazoa > Arthropoda > Malacostraca > Decapoda > Cambaridae > Procambarus > Procambarus clarkii. Next base: position 70,504 of record NW_027189581.1, read on the forward strand.
TAACCTAACCAACCAACCTAAGCTATCTAACCTAACCAAGCAACCTAACCAACCAACCAACCTATCCAACCAACCTTAGCTATCTAACCTAACCAACCAACCTAAACTATCTAACCTAACCAACCAACCTAAGCTATCTAACCTAACCAAGCAACCTAACCAACCAACCTAACCAAGCAACCTAACCAACCAACCTAACCAAAGAACCTAATCAACCAACCTAACCAAGCAACCTAACCAACCAACCTAACCAACCAACCTAACCTAACCTAACCAACCAAACTAACCTAACCAACCAAACTAACCTAACCAACCAACCAACCTAACCTAACCAACCAACCAACCTAACCAACGTAACCAACCATCCTAACCAACGTAACCAACCAACCTAACCAACGTAATAACATATTCAACTTAACCTAACCAACCAACCTAACCAACCTAACCAACCAACCAACCTAACTAACCAACCAACGTAATCAACCAACCTAAGCTATCTAACGAACCAACCTAACTAACCAACCTAACTAACCAACCAACGTAAACTATTTAACCTAACCAACCAACCTAACTAACCTAACCAACCAACCTAAGCTATCTAACCTAACCAAGCAACCTAACCAAGCAACCTAACCAACCAACCTAACCAAGGAACCTAACCAACCAACCAACCTAACCAACCTAAGCTATCTAACCAATTAACCTAACTAACCAACCTAACTAACCAACCAACCTAACCAACGTAAGCTATCTAACCTAACCCACCAACCTAACACACCTAATCAACCAACCTAACCAACCAACCTAACCAACGTAACCAACCTAACCAACCTAAGCAACCTAAGCAACCAACCTAACCAACCTAACCTAACCAACCTAACCTAACCAACCAACCTAACCAACCAACCTAACCAACTAACCAAACCAACCTAACAAACCAACCTAACTAACCAACCAACCTAACCAACCAACCTATCCAACCAACCTTAGCTATCTAACCTAAGCTATCTAACCTAACCAACCAACCTAAGCTATCTAACCTAACCAACCAACCTAAGCTATCTAACCTAACCAAGCAACTAACCAACCAACAAAACCAAGCAACCTAACCAACCAACCTAACCTAACCAAAGAACCTAATCAACCAACCTAACCAACCTAACCAACCAACCTAACCAACCAACCTAACCAACCAACCAAACCAACCAAACCAACCAACCAAACCAACCAACCTAACCTAACCAACCAGCCCAACCTAACCTAACCAACCAACCTAACCAACCAACCTAACCAACCAACCTAAGTTATCCAACCAACCAACCTAACCAACCTAACTAACCAACCAACCTAACCAACCTAAGCAATCTAACCTAACCAACCAACCAACTTAAGCTATCAAACCTAACCAAGCAACCTAACCAACCAACCTAACCAAGCAACCTAACCAAGCAACCTAACCAACCAACCTAACCAACGTAAGCTATCTAACCTAACCAACCAACCTAACCAACGTAAGCTATCTAACCTAACCAACCAACCTAACCAACCAACGTAAGCTATCTAACCTAACCAACCAACCTAACCAACCAACGTAAGCTATCTAACCTAACCAACCAACCTAAGCTATCTAACCTAACCAACCAACCTAAGCTATCTAACCTATCCAACCAAGCTAAGCTACCTAACCTAACCAACCAACCTAACCAAGCAACCTAACCAATCAACCTAACCAAGGAACTTAACCAACCAACCTAACCAACGTAAGCTATCTAACCTAGCCAACCAACCTAACCAACGTAACCAACCTAACCAACCAACCTAAGCTATCTAACCTAACCAACAAACCTAAGTTATCTAAACTAACCAACCAACCTAAGCTATCTAGCCTAACCAACCAACCTAAGCAACCTAACATAACCAACCAACCTTACCAAGCAACCTAACCAACCAACCTAACCGAAGAACCTAATCAACCAACCAACCTAACCAAGCAACCTAACCAACCAACCTAACCAAAGAACCTAATCAACCTACCAACCTAACCAAAGAACCTAATCAACCAACCTAACCAAAGAACCTAATCAACCAACCTAACCAAGCAACCTAACCAACCAACCCAACCTAAGCTAACCAACGTAATCAACCATCCTAACCAACGTAACCAACCTAACTAAGCTATCAAACCAACCAACCAACCTAACCAACCTAAGCTATCTAACCTAACCAAGCAACCTAACCAACCTAAGCTATCCAACCAACCAACCTAACTAACCAACCAACCTAAGCTAACCAATTAACCTAACCAAGCAACCTAAGCTATCTAACCTAACCAAGCAACCTAACCAACCAACCTAACCAACCAAACCAACCAACCTAACCAACCAACCTAAGCAATCCAACCAACCAACCTAAGCTATCCAACCAACCAACCAACCTAACTAACCTAACCAACCAACCAACCTAAGCTATCTAACCTAACCAACCAACGTAACCAACCAACCTAAGCAATGTAACCTAACCTAACCTAAGGTTGAGCAACCTAACCTGAGCAACCTGCCTAACCAACCTAACCTGAGCAACCTAACATGAGCAACCTAACCTGAGCAACCTAACCTGAGCAACCTAACCTGAGCAACCTAACCTGAGCAACCTAACCTGAGCTACCTAACCTGAGCAACCTAACCTGAGCAACCTAACCTGAGCAACCTAACATGAGCAACCTAACCTGAGCAACCTAACCTGAGCAACCTAACCTGAGCAACCTAACCTGAGCAACCTAACCTGAGCAACCTAACCTGAGCAACCGAACCTGAGCAACCGAACCTGAGCAACCGAACCTGAGCAACCGAACCTGAGCAACCGAACCTGAGCAACCGATCCTGAGCAACCGAACCTGAGCAACCTAACCTGAGCAACCTTACCTGAGCAACCTAACCTGAGCAACCTAACCTGAGCAACCTAACCTGAGCAACCTAACCTGAGCAACCTAACCTGAGCAACCTAACCTAACCTAACCAACTAACCAACCTAATTATGTTATTATTATTATTATTATTATTATTATATTATTATTATTATTATATATTATATTATTATATTATATTATTATATATTATATTATTATTATACAACCTTATTATATTATCAACTCCCTTCTTATTATCTGACACGAACCTTCGGTTCGTGTCAGAGTCCATTAGTGTCCGTGTGAGTGTCCGTGTCCGTGTATCCAAGGGGTTTTGGGTCCAGGAAGCTATTTGTGTCGACCCAAATTGCCTCCCTTCTCCCCACCTGAAAACCAGGTGGATTGAAAGACCTGCCCGAGGTCAGTGGATCCAGGTATCCGTCCGTGGCCCCCCGGACTTCAACCCTTCCCCACATTCCAAGGAGTCGGTCAATCAATCTTCGGCTATCCAGAGAATCTATCGAAACTGATGCTCCTACAGGAGGGGACACACAGAGAAATCTGTGCCCTGTACTTGCAACCGTTCCGACAGGCTCGAACGCAGATCTATCCGGATTAGGAACTTGTTCTATCCGACTAGGCCACGCTGGAGTTGCCTTCTGAATCAAATTTGGCACTTGTATTTATATCTCATAGCAAGGTTAGTTAGTGTCTATTTATCAACAGTTGCAATGATTGATATGTGAAGTTGTTAATTTGTGTTGACAGAAATACCTGACAGCTTTGTTTGGTAAGGTTGCAGTCCCGTGAGGCAGTTTTATGAATGAATATTGGAGAATTTAGGCTAACTGACGTGTGTGTGTGTGTGTGTGTGTACTCACCTAGTTGTACTCACCTAGTTGTGTTTGCGGGGGTTGAGCTCTGACTCTTTGGTCCCGCCTCTCAACCGTCAATCAACAGGTGTACAGATTCCTGAGCCTTTTGGGCTCTATCATATCTACACTTGAAACTGTGTATGGAGTCAGCCTCCACCACATCACCTCCTAATGCATTCCATTTGTCAACCACTCTGACACTAAAAAAGTTCTTTCTAATATCTCTGTGGCTCATTTGGGCACTCAGTTTCCACCTGTGTTCCCTTGTGTTAAATAGACTGTCTTTATCTACCCTATCAATTCCCTTCAGAATCTTAAATGTGGTGATCATGTCCCCCCTAACTCTTCTGTCTTCCACCGAAGTGAGGTTTAATTCCCGTAGTCTCTCCTCGTAGCTCATACCTCTCAGCTCGGGTACTAGTCTGGTGGCAAACCTTTGAACCTTTTCCAGTTTAGTCTTATCCTTGACTAGATATGGACTCCATGCTGGGGCTGCATACTCCAGGATTGGCCTGACATATGTGTATACTAAGTTCTGAATGATTCTTTACTCAAGTTTCTGAATGCCGTTCGTATGCTGGCCAGCCTGGCATATGCCGCTGATGTTATCCGCTTGATATGTGCTGCAGGAGACAGGTCTGGCGTGATATCAACCCCCAAGTCTTTTTCCTTCTCTGACTCCTGAAGAATTTCCTCTCCCAGATGATACCTTGTATCTGGCCTCCTGCTCCCTACACCTATCTTCATTACATTACATTTGGTTGGGTTAAACTCTAACAACCATTTGTTCGACCATTCCTTCAACTTGTCTAGGTCTTCTTGAAGCCTCAAACAGTCCTCTTCTGTTTTAATCCTTCTCATAATTTTAGCATCGTCCGCAAACATTGAGAGAAATGAATCGATACCCTCCGGGAGATCATTTACATATATCAGAAACAAGATAGGACCGAGTACAGAGCCCTGTGGGACTCCACTGGTGACTTCACGCCAATCGGAGGTCTCACCCCTCACCGTAACTCTCTGCTTCCTATTGCTTAGATACTCCCTTATCCACTGGAGCACCTTACCAGCTACACCTGCCTGTCTCTCCAGCTAATGTACCAGCCTCCTATGCGCACACACACACACACACACACACACACACACACACACACACACACGCACACGCACACGCACACGCACACGCACACGCACACGCACACACACACACACACACACACACACACACACACACTGACCCACAGAGACTGCCCAAATATGTATACTAACAGCAGCAGCAGTTGGTGTTCCCAGGCAGGTCACCCATCCAAGTACTAACCAAAGTCAACGGTGTTTAACCTGACAGATGTATGGGAGGAGACGCAGTGTTCTCAAGGTGATAGGTAGGTAGGTAGCATGGCCGTTGCTATTGTATACAAGTAGTAAGTAATCACATGTGAGTGAGTGAGTGAGTCAAGATAATGGTAACTGCGGCGGGCAGGCAGGCGGAGGATACTCACACATAGCAGCCAATTCTCCATTAATGATAGTACTTATTGCAACTATTTAGTCAAATTAACCAACAACAAATGGACTACTACTACTACTACTACTGTTGCTCCAAAATAGAAATGTTGGAATGCCACCGCTGCCATAGATCTCGCACAAGTTGCTGCTGACAAATGACTCATCTTAGGCCTTGCATATGCTCTCTTAGGCTTCATTTAGTCAATACTTGTAACATCATTGAGTCGGGGGACAGGCACTTTATACATGTTAGGCTTATAGTGGTCTCCAACACCCACCACCCCACAAGGTCCAACTAGTGACTAACCCTCACTCACTCACCACGCCCCAAGTAGCTAGCTTACTAACGCCTGGATACCTATTTACTGCTAGGTGAACAGAGGCATTCGGTGATAGGAAAGGCTACCAACAATTACAGCCCTACTTCTACAAACCTACCCTAAACCAACCTAACCTAATCTAACCTAACCTAACCTAATCTAACATAACCTAACCTAACGTAACTAACTCCTGGATACCTATTTACTGTTAGGTGAATAGATGTATTCGGTGATAGGAAACGCTACCTACAATTACAGCCCTTCTTCTATTTCTATTTCTACAAACCTAGCCTATTTCCTAGCCTAAACTAACCTAACCTAAGGTAATCTAACTAACTCCTGGATACCTATTTACTGCTACGTGAACAGAGAAGACATGCTACCAACAATTACTGCCCTATTTCTATTTCAACAAAAATAGCCTATTTCTTAGCCTAAACTAATCTAACCTAATTAAACCTAACCTAACCTAATCTAACCTTACCTATATATATACTTCACTACTCACTAACATCATCACTACCACACTACTCACTAACATCATCACTACCTCCCTACTCACCATCATCATCACTACCTCACCATCATCATCACTACCTCTCTACTCATTATCATCATCATTACCTCACTACTCACCATCACTACCACACTACTCACCATCATCACTACTTCTCTACTCACCACCATCATCACTACCTCTCTACTCACCATCATCATCATTACCTCCCTACTCACCATCATCATCACTACCTCACCATCATCATCACTACCTCACTACTCACCATCATCATTACCTCCCTACTCACCATCATCATCACTACCTCACCATCATCATCACTACCTCTCTACTCACCATCATCATCATTACCTCACTACTCACCATCGTCATCACTACCTCACCATTATCACTACCTCTCTACTCACCATCATCATCATTACCTCACTACTCACCATCACTACCACACTACTCACCATCATCACTACCTCACTACTCACCATCATCATCACTACTTCTCTACTCACCACCATCATCATTTCCTCACTAACATCATCACTTCCTCACTACTCACCATCATCACTACTCACCATCATCTCTACCCACCATCATCACTACCACTACTCAGAAACATCATCACTACCACACTACTCACCATCATCACTACCACACTACTCACTACCATCATCACTACCACACTACTCACCATCATCACTACCCACCATCATCATAGCTACAACACTACTCACTATCATCATCACTACCTCACTACTCACCATCATCCTTACCACACTACTCACCATCATCACTACCACACTACTCTTAACCATCATCACTACCTCACTACTCACAATCATCATCACTACCTCACCATCATCATCACTACCTCACCATCATCATCACTACCTCACCATCATCACTACCTCGCCATCATCATCACTACCTCACTACTCACCATCATCACTACCACACTACTCACCATCATCATTACCTCACTACTCACCATTATCATCACTACACTACTCACCATCATCATCACTACCACAATACTCACCATCATCATCACTACCACAATACTCACCATCAACATCACTACCACACTACTTACCAACACCATCACTACCTCACTACTCACCATCATCATCACTACCTCACTACTCACAATCATCATGTTACGGCCCTCTCGGGACGCAATGGGGTCCTTACTCTGATGTTGTTAGAGGAAGATATATGTATCCGTTCCCGAGCCAGTAGTGGCTATCAAGGGATGAGATCCGTGACGCAAGTAACTTAAAGGGAGTAGGGAAAGAAAGTTAAGAACTTAATATTATAATGTTCACCATCACCGATTAAATGTATAGAATAAAAGAGTACACAAGGGGGAGGGGTATTAACACTTTACAAGGGGATCATGTACAATCTAGTCTTCTGCTGAAGACTCTTGATCAAGAAGCTAGGTGCTGAGTCTGCGGTGCTTTCTTCGTGGCCTCAAGACGTGTCTTCTGAGAATGCCGAGCCTACCCTGGCCACAGGTCAGCCAAAACACAGGTCCACTGGGGGCACCGTCGTGGAGGCCGTCAACCACACGTCCAGCAGGTCTGCTGGCAGGTACTGAGCCACCAAGGCTGGTACGGCCACTCCACGAACGATAAAAGGGGTACGCCCTAGACAGGAGTCTCGTGTGATATCACAAATCACCCTCCTGTCCTCAATACCCCAGTGGATGATCGTCTCCAACAGTCGGTCCCGGGTAAATCCTTTCACTGCCACTCCAATGGCAGGCTAACACACCACAGTGTTCTTCCGGGGGGACGACGTCACAACAGCTGCAGCAAACTTCACTGTATGGAGACTGGCTGCCTCGGGTAGACTGACTCCACTTCCATCACAGTGGTCCCAGGTCGGCTCTGTAAGCAGACACGTCATCAATAACCGGGACACTAATACATCTCACTTACGGGCTCGGGCACAAACACCTGACGTATCCAGTCCATAGATGGCGCTGTCGTCGGAGCACCACCTCACCAGAGGTCAGGGGCGGCGGTGTTGAGCGCTGAACCAGACTGGAAACTGGTCCTCGAGGCCAGTACACGCTGTCCTCACTAGGTGTCGTCGTCCGTTTGGCGGGGGTTTCGGGAGCTGACCCACAGATGGCGTAGTTGTTACTGCTCCTTGCTCGGATGCTGAATCCGGGTTCGTAACACCTCCCCACCAAAAAGAATTTAGTTTGGGGTTCTATAAAAAGAAACACAAACCAAATTAGTACGACGACACAACTCCAAATGGACACACATGCATTATAATCTGGGGTGGCGAGGCTGTCTCGCCCACCAAACTGTATTACTGGACAATTCTGGCACAAAGGGAACTCGAAGATTGAAGGCGATGTCCTGCCTGGCGTAACCTTCCACATCTTCACCGTCTCCACAGAGATGTTAATCCGGAGCATAACCTCACACCTCTCGAGTAAGGATCGGTGTAGACACGATCTGGGGTGACTCGACACTTCCTTATGTCGTGGCACCGATGATGGCTGACCACAGACGGCATTTCTGGTGCCGGTCCGATGGTCCTTCAGGGAGACAGGAACCTGGAATACAGGGGTCTGATAATTCAGAGTGATAGCGACAATGGGCAAGTCAGTACTTACTATACACTCCTCTACTAGGCCCACACCTAGTTCCAACAGGGCTGCTTGCTCACCGAAGATGGCATTCGCTCTGCCCCCGTCAGGTCGACCAACGTTCCGTATAACGCTGTGTTGAGGCTCAGCAATCACGCGGGGGGTGTCAACCTGTCGGAAACAGTCACTCATATTATCACATGTTGTACCTCCTGTATCAATTATCACCTTCCAGGTCCCTCCTTCAACTGCAACACCTGCAGTCCAAATCTCCAATCCCTGGGACCTCTTCACGATGTTCATGGGGGCCATCATTCGTCGGGTCGTCCACCGGTCCTCACTGAGAGCACAAACGAGAACACATACGAGAATCAAACAAAATACTGCTAGGAAACATTTGGTCATCTGAGGGATAAGCTTCCTGAACTTGTCATGTCCATAGCCGGCAACATCCACAAGCCTGGCTTGGACCGAAGAGGGCACTAGACCTTTTGAACACACCTCACATACCTCTGACGTCTGGGGAATCTCTGGCTGGTTCACTACATGCTGTAACTTGCCATACCGCAAGCACACATCCGCCTTCGCTCCAAACTCGTTGGTATCCGTGGGTGCCTGCACACGAGGCCTCTCTTCTAGCTCAGGTCCCTCTGCCTTCTTAACCTCATGTTCCTCGTCGAGAGAAGAATTAGAAGTCTCTGCTAGAATATCGTCGATCTGCGGGTGAGATGAAGGATTAAACACACTCCAATCCGGGTCTGTCTTTACCTGGACATCACCATTGCCTGTTGTCACCTCCGACCTTGCTTTTCTGGTAGACTCGTCCACAACCTTGGGAAGATTGATGCTCCAATCTGTCACCAAGTCGTTGGCTAGTACCACGTCAATCCCAGCCACAGGGAGGGTATCGACTACTGCCAACTCACATGTGCCGCTGAAATGAGGCGAGTCAAGATGTACTGGCACTAAGGGGGCGATGTACTGCGTCCTAGGAAACCCAACCAGGACAACCTTTTGTCGCCCATCCACACTTACTCCCTCGGGTAACGAGCTCTTCACGATCAGGGACTGGGCTGCTCCACTATCTCTGAGCACTACTATTGATCTACCAGTATGATCACTCGTTACATACCCGGTTGAAGTGTGAGGGGCCAACAAACTTGATCCTTCCTGCGTCGTCGTAGACTGGTTTCCTGCTGGTGGTGTAACACAGCTCATCACCATCACCTCCCTACGTGCGCTGCCACCTCTTCTGCCTCGGCACCTAGCAGCTACGTGCCCTTTCTGCCCACAAGTCCAGCACACCATGTTCCTCCTCGGACTACGGTGTTTCGGACTGCTAGGACTTGTTCTTCGAGGGCTACTTGGGGGCGTCTTCTTAGCGCTTCGTGGGACGGGAGTCTCTTCATCGTCCTGAGGTCTGTCAAACCGGCGCTGGTAATTCCTCGGGACGTACTTAGCAGACGGCCTATGAGTCAGGATATACTCTTCAGCCATGGTGGCTGCTGCACTCAAGGTCTCCACCTGCTGCTCTTCTAAGTATGTCTTGAGGTCTCCAGACAAACAATCCTTGAAGTCCTCGAGCAGAATCAGCTGTTCGAGGTCTTCCTTGGTCTCCACCTTCCGAGAGGCACACCATTCTTGAAAAAGTCGCTCCTTGATCGTGGCGAACTCGGTGAAAGTGTGCTCTGAGGTCTTCTTCAGGTTTCTAAACTTCTGCCTGTACGCCTCAGGTACCAATTGGTACGCCATGAGCACAACCTTCTTCACCTTGTCGTAATCGCCGGAGTCGTCAAGGGATAACGTAGAGTAGGCGATTTGGGCCTTCCCAGTCAGGACTGACTGTATCATGATGGCCCAATTCTCCCTTGGCCACTCCAAAGAGGCAGCGACTTTCTCGAAGGCTGCAAAGAATTTTGACACTTCCTTCTCATGGAATTTGGGGACCATTTTAATGTTTCTTACCGGATCGAAACCACTGGTGTCCGTCGTTTGCCTCCGACCACCGCCTAACCGCAAAACTTCTAGTTCATGCTGTCTCTCTCTTTCCTCTCTGTCCTGTCGTTCTTGCCTGTCTCGTTCTTCTCTCTCTCTTTCTCGTTCTTCCCTCTCTCGTCTCTCTTCTCTTTCTCGTTCTTCTCTCTCTCGTTTCTCTTCTCTTTCTCTCTCTGCTTTCCTTTCTTCTAATTCTAAACGTCTCATCTCTAATTCTTTATCTTGTCTCTCTCGTTTCTCTTCTCTTTCTAATTCTAAACGCCTCATCGCCAATTCTTTTTCTTTCATCTCCATTTCTTTATCTTTTAATTCTCGTTCCATTTCTAACTTCTTCCATTCAATTTCCCGATTAATTTCCAGGGCACGCATCTTGACTGTTAGGAAGCTGATATTAAGCTCACCTGCATCACTGTCAACGTCACTGCCCTTATCTTCCTTTTCCGTGGAAGCTATGTCTGCACTTTCCTTTGTACTAGGAGTCTCGCCTTCCTGTTTCTCTTCTGCCTTCAGGTGCCGGTGAACCTTGGACAAGATCTCCACACGGGAATCACTGGCACGGATCTTGATCTCCAGGTAGGCGCTCACTAGTACAAGCTCTGGTTTGCTCAGATATTTTAATCTGGCAAGACAATCCTCCCTGTTCAGAAAAGCCTGAACCTCGTCCAGATCATCGATGGTAGCTTTGTGTGCCATTGTCACAGATGGAACACTTAGCACTTAACACACTGCTTACACGTTAGCACTTAACACACCGAGCACTGTTCTACGCCAATATTGCACTTTATCGCACCAAACACTGCACTTGCCAATATTGCACGTAATCACTTCGGGCACCGCACTACCCAATATTGCACTGAATCCAAGCGAACACTTCGCTCTACAATATTGCACTGAATCACTGAGCACCGCACTAGTCAATATTGCACTTAATCGCTTAATCACAGCGAGCACCGCACTGCACAATATCGCACTTAGTCACTCTGAGCACCGCACAGGACGTATAACGTCACAATCGTCACACACAGGGGGAATTATTTACAGGGATTACGCCACTTCACCACCCCTGTCAAACATACTTAACAAGGGGACGGATCCCGCTGGGGATGCCAATTATGTTATGGCCCTCTCGGGACGCAACGGGGTCCTTACTCTGATGTTGTTAGAGGAAGATATATGTATCCGTTCCCGAGCCAGTAGTGGCTATCAAGGGATGAGATCCGTGACGCAAGTAACTTAAAGGGAGTAGGGAAAGAAAGTTAAGAACTTAATATTATAATGTTCACCATCACCGATTAAATGTATAGAATAAAAGAGTACACAAGGGGGAGGGGTATTAACACTTTACAAGGGGATCATGTACAATCTAGTCTTCTGCTGAAGACTCTTGATCAAGAAGCTAGTTGCTGAGTCTGCGGTGCTTTCTTCGTGGCCTCAAGACGTGTCTTCTGAGAATGCCGAGCCTACCCTGGCCACAGGTCAGCCAAAACACAGGCCCACTGGGGGCACCGTCGTGGAGGCCGTCAACCACACGTCCAGCAGGTCTGCTGGCAGGTACTGAGCCACCAAGGCTGGTACGGCCACTCCACGAACGATAAAAGGGGTACGCCCTAGACAGGAGTCTCGTGTGATATCACAAATCACCCTCCTGTCCTCAATACCCCAGTGGATGATCGTCTCCAACAGTCGGTCCCGGGTAAATCCTTTCACTGCCACTCCAATGGCAGGCTAACACACCACAGTGTTCTTCCGGGGGGACGACGTCACAACAGCTGCAGCAAACTTCACTGTATGGAGACTGGCTGCCTCGGGTAGACTGACTCCACTTCCATCACAGTGGTCCCAGGTCGGCTCTGTAAGCAGACACGTCATCAATAACCGGGACACTAATACATCTCACTTACGGGCTCGGGCACAAACACCTGACGTATCCAGTCCATAGATGGCGCTGTCGTCGGAGCACCACCTCACCAGAGGTCAGGGGCGGCGGTGTTGAGCGCTGAACCAGACTGGAAACTGGTCCTCGAGGCCAGTACATGCTGTCCTCACTAGGTGTCGTCGTCCGTTTGGCGGGGGTTTCGGGAGCTGACCCACAGATGGCGTAGTTGTTACTGCTCCTTGCTCGGATGCTGAATCCGGGTTCGTAACACATCATCACTACCACACTACTCATTATCATCACTTTTATCACTTATCACCATCACTACCTCACTACTCACCATCATCATCACTACCTCACTACTCACTATCATCATCACTACCACACTACTCACCATCATCATCACTACCACACTATTCACTATCATCATCACTACCTCACTACTCACCATCATCACTACCACACTACTCACTATCATCACTTCTCACCATCATCATCACTACCTCACTACTCACTATCATCACTACCACACTACTCACTATCATCACTACCACACTACTCACCATCATCACTACCACACTACTCACCATCATTATCACTACCTCACTACTCACTATCATCATCACTACCACACTACTCACCATCATCATCACTACCACACTACTCACTATCATCACTTCTATCACTACTCACCATCAACATCACTACCACACTACTTAGCAACACCATCACTACCTCACTACTCACCATCATCATCACTACCACACTACTCACCATCATCATCACTACCACACTACTCACTATCATCATCACTACCACACTACTCACCATCATCATCACTACCACACTATTCACTATCATTATCACTACCACACTACTCACCATCATCATCACTACCTCACTACTCACCATCATCATCACTACCTCACTATCATAATCACTACAACACTACTCACCATCATCATCACTACCACACTATTCACTATCATCATCACTACCTCACTACTCACCATCATCATCACTACCACACTACTCACTATCATCACTTCTACCACTTTTCACCATCATCATCACTACTCACTATCATCACTACCACACTACTCACCATCATCATCACTACCACACTATTCACTATCATCACTACCACACTAACCATCATCATCACTACCTCACTACTCACCATCATCATCAATACATCACTATCATCATCACTACCACACTACTCACCATCAGCATCACTACCACACTTCACTATCATCATCACTACCTCACTACTCACCATCATCACTACCACACTACTCACTATCATCACTTCTCACCATCATCATCACTACCTCACTACTCACTATCATCATCACTACCACACTACTCACCATCATCATCACTACCACACTATTCACTATCATCACTACCACACTATTCACTATCATCATCACTACCACACTATTCACTATCATCATCACTACCACACTTCTCACCATCACCACTTTCTCACCATCATCATCACTACCTCACTACTCATCATTATCATCACTACCTCACCATCATCATCACTACCTCTCTACTCACCATCATCATCATTACCTCACTACTCACCTTCATCATCACTACCTCACCATCATCACTACCTCTCTACTCACCATCATCATCACTACCTCTCTACTCACCATCATCATCATTACCTCACTACCACACTACTCACCATCATCACTACCTCACTACTCACCACCATCATCATTTCCTCACTACTCACCATCATCATCACTACCTCACTATCATCATCACTACCACACTATTCACCATCATCATCACTACCACACTATTCACTATCATCACTACCACACTACTCACCATCATCATCATTACCTCACTACTCACCATCATCATCACTACCACACTACTCACCATCATCATCACTACCACACTTCACTATCATCATCACTACCTCACTACTCACCATCATCACTACCACACTACTCACTATCATCACTTCTCACCATCATCATCACTACCTCACTACTCACTATCATCATCACTACCACACTACTCACTATCATCATCACTACCACACTATTCACTATCATCACTACCACACTATTCACTATCATCATCACTACCACACTATTCACTATCATCATCACTATCACACTACTCACCATCACCACTTTCTCACCATCATCATCACTACCTCACTACTCACCATTATCATCACTACCTCACCATCATCATCACTACCTCTCTACTCACCATCATCATCATTACCTCACTACTCACCTTCATCATCACTACCTCACCATCATCACTACTTCTCTACTCACCATCATCTTCACTACCTCTCTACTCACCATCATCATCATTACCTCACTACCACACTACTCACCATCATCACTACCTCACTACTCACCACCATCATCATTTCCTCACTACTCACCATCATCATCACTACCTCACTATCATCATCACTACCACACTATTCACCATCATCATCATTACCACACTTCACTATCATCATCACTACCACACTACTCACCATCGTCATCACTACTCACCATCATCATCACTACCACACTACTCACCATCATCATCACTACCACACTTCACTATCATCATCACTACCACACTACTCACCATCATCATCACTACCACACTACTCACTATCATCACTTCTATCACTACTCACCATCATCATCACTACCACACTATTCACTATCATCACTACCACACTACTCACCAACATCATCATTACCTCACTACTCACCATCATCATCACTACCACACTACTCACCATCATCATCACTACCACACTTCACTATCATCATCACTACCTCACTACTCACCATCATCACTACCACACTACTCACTATCATCACTTCTCACCATCATCATCACTACCTCACTACTCACTATCATCATCACTACCACACTACTCACTATCATCATCACTACCACACTATTCACTATCATCACTACCACACTATTCACTATCATCATCACTACCACACTATTCACTATCATCATCACTATCACACTACTCACCATCACCACTTTCTCACCATCATCATCACTACCTCACTACTCACCATTATCATCACTACCTCACCATCATCACTACCTCTCTACTCACCATCATCATCATTACCTCACTACTCACCTTCATCATCACTACCTCACCATCATCACTACTTCTCTACTCACCATCATCTTCACTACCTCTCTACTCACCATCATCATCATTACCTCACTACCACACTACTCACCATCATCACTACCTCACTACTCACCACCATCATCATTTCCTCACTACTCACCATCATCATCACTACCTCACTATCATCATCACTACCACACTATTCACCATCATCATCATTACCACACTTCACTATCATCATCACTACCACACTACTCACCATCATCATCACTACCTCACTACTCACCATCATCATCACTACCACCCTACTCACCATCATCATCACTACCACACTTCACTATCATCATCACTACCTCACTACTCACCATCACCATCACTACCACACTTCACCATCATCACTACCACACTTCACCATCATCACTACCACACTTCACCATCATCACTACCACACTTCACCATCATCATCACTACCACACTTCACCATCATCATCACTACCACACTTCACCATCATCATCACTACCACACTTCACCATCATCATCACTACTACACTATTCACTATCATCATCACTACCACACTAGTCACCATCATCAATACCTCACTACTCACCATCATCACTACTCATTATCACTACCACACTACTCACCGAGTAGTGTGGTAGTGATGATAGTGAGTAGTGTGGTAGTGATGATGGTGAGTAGTGTGGTAGTGATGATGTTTATGAGTAGTGTGGTAGTGATGATGGTGGGTAGTGATGATGGTGAGTAGTGATGATGATGATGATGGTGAGTAGTGAGGAAGTCATGATGTTAGTGAGTAGTGAGGAAATGATGATGGTGGTGAGTAGAGAAGTAGTGATGATGGTGAGTAGTGTGGTAGTGATGGTGAGTAGTGAGGTAATGATGATGATAGTGAGTAGAGAGGTAGTGATAATGATGGTGAGGTAGTGATGATGATGGTGAGTAGAGAGGTAGAGAGGTAGTGATGATGATGGTGAGTAGGGAGGTAGTGATGATGTTAGTGAGTAGTGTGGTAATGATGATGTTAGTGAGTAGTGAAGTATATATATAGGTAAGGTTAGATTAGGTTAGGTTAGGTTTAATTAGGTTAGATTAGTTTAGGCTAAGAAATAGGCTATTTTTGTTGAAATAGAAATAGGGCAGTAATTGTTGGTAGCGTGTCTTCTCTGTTCATGTAGCAGTAAATAGGTATCCAGGAGTTAGTTAGATTACCTAAGGTTAGGTTAGTTTAGGCTAGAGAATAGGCTAGGTTTGTAGAAATAGAAATAGAAGAAGGGCTGTAATTGTAGGTAGCGTTTCCTATCACCGAATACATCTATTCACCTAACAGTAAATAGGTATCCAGGATTTAGTTACGTTAGGTTAGGTTAGCTTAGATTAGGTTATGTTTGTTCTGACTAGGAAATAGGCTAGGTTTGCAGGTTAAGTTAGGTTAGTTTAGGCTAGGTTTGTAGAAATAGAAATAGAAAAGGGGCTGTAATTGTTGGTAGCCTATCTAACCTAACCAACCAACCTAGCCAACCAACCTAACCAAGCAACCTAACCAACCATCCTAACCACGGAACCTAATCAACCAACCTAACCAAGGAACCTAACCAAGGAACCTAACCAAGTATCCTAACCTAACCCAACCAACCGAACTAACCTAACCAACCAACCTAACCTAACCTAACCAACCAACCAACCTAACCAATGTAACCAACCAACCTAACCAATGTAACCAACCTTACCAACCAACCTAAGCAACCAACCTAAGCAACCTAACCTAACCAACCAACCTAAGAAACCAACCTAACTAACCAACCAACCTAACCAACCAACCTAAGCTATCTAACCTAACCAACCAACCTATCCAACCAACCTTGGCTATCTAACCTAACCAACCAACCTAACCAAGCAACCTAACCAACCAACCTAACCAAGCATCCTAACCAACCAACCTAACCTAACCAACCAACCCAACCAACCTAACCTAACCTAAACAACCAACCAACCTAAACAACGTAACCAACCATCCTAACCAACGTAACCAACCAACCTAACCTACGTAATAACGTAACCAACTTAACCTAACCAACCAACCTAACCAACCAAACCTAACCAACCTAACCAACCAACCAACCTAAGCAACCAACCTAACCATCCAACCAACCAACCTAACTAACCAACCAACCTAATCAACCAAACTAAGCTATCTAACCAACCAACCTAACTAACCAACCAAACTAACCAACCAACCTAACCAACGTAAACTATCTAACCTAACCAACCAACCTAACCTAACCAGCCAACCTAAGCTATCTAACCTAACCAAGCAACCTAACCAAGCAACCTAACCAACCAACCTAACCAAGCAACCTAACCAACCAACCTAACCTAACCTAACCAACCAACCCAACCTAACCTAACCAAGGTAACCAACCATCCTAACCAACGTAACCAACCAACGTAACCAACCAAACCTAACCAACTAACCTAACCAACCAACCTAACCTAACGTAACCAACCAACCAACCAACCAACGTAACCAACCAACCTAACCAATGTAACCAACCAACCTAACCATCCTAACCAATGTAACCAACCAACCTAACCAACGTAACCAACCTAACCAACGAACCTAAGCAACCAACCTAAGAAACCTAACCTAACCAACCTAACCTTACCAACCTAACCTAACCAACCAACCAACCTAACCAACCAACCTAACCAACCAACCTAACCTAACCAACCAACCAACCAACCTAACCAACCTAACAAACCAACCTAACTAACCAACCAACCTAACCAAACAACATAAGCTATCTAACCTAACCAACAAACCTATCCAACCAACCTATCCAACCAACCTTAGCTATCTAACCTAACCAACCAACCTAAGCTATCTAACCTAACCAACCAACCTAAGCTATCTGACCTAACCAACCTAACCTAACCAACCTAACCTAACCAACCTAACCTAACCAACCTAACCTAACCAACCTAACCTAACCAACCTAACCTAACCAACCAACCAACCTAACCAGCCAACCTAACCAAGCAACCTAACCTAACTAACCTAACAAACCTAACAAACAAACCTAACTAACCAACCTAACCAAACAACCTAAGCTATCTAACCTAACCAACCAACCTATCCAACCAACCTATCCAACCAACATTAGCTATCTAACCTAACCAACCAACCTAAACTATCTAACCGAACCAACCAACCTAAGCTATCTAACCTAACCAAGCAATCTAACCAACCAACCTAACCAAGCAACCTAACCAACCAACCTAACCAAAGAACCTAATCAACCAACCTAACCAAGCAACCTAACCAACCAACCTAACCTAACCTAACCAACTAACCAAACTAACCTAACCTAACCAACCAAACTAACCTAACCAACCAACGAACCTAACCAACGTAACCAACCATCCTAACCAACGTAACCAACCAACCTAACCAACGTAATAACGTAACCAACTTAACCGAACCAACCAACCTAACCAACCTAACCTAACCAACCTAACCAAACAACCAACCTAACTAACCAACTAACCTAAACTATTTAACCTAACCAACCAACCTAACTAACCTAACCAACCAACCTAAGCTATCTAACCCAACCAAGCAACCTACCCAAGCAACCAACCTAACCAAGGAACCTAACCAACCAACCAACCTAACCAACCTAAGCTATCTAACCAACCAACCTAACTAACCAACCTAACTAACCAACCAACCTAACCAACGTAAGCTATCTAACCTAACCAACCAACCTAACACACCTAACCAACCAACCTAACCAACCAACCTAACCAACCAACCTAACCAACCTAACAAACCAACCTAACTAACCAACCAACCAACCAACCAACCTATCCAACCAACCTTAGCTATCTAACCTAAGCTATCTAACCTAACCAACCAACCTAAGCTATCTAACCTAAGCAACCAACCTAAGCTATCTAACCTAACCAACCTAAGCTATCTAACCTAACCAAGCAACTAACCAACCAACCTAACCTAACCAAAGAACCTAATCAACCAACCTAACCAACCAACCTAACCAACCAACCTAACCAACCAACCAAACCAACCAACCTAACCTAACCAACCAGCCCAACCTAACCTAACCAACCAACCTAACCAACCAACCAACCTAACCAACCAACCTAAGCTATCCAACCAACCAACCTAACCAACCTAACTAACCAACCAACCTAAGCAATCTAACCTAACCAACCAACCTAACCAACCAACTTAAGCTATCTAACCTAACCAAGCAACCTAACCAACCAACCTAACCAAGCAACCTAACCAACCAACCTAACCAACCAACCTAACCAAGCAACCTAACCAACCAACCTAACCAACGTAAGCTATCTAACCTAACCAACCAACCTAACCAACCAACGTAAGCTATCTAACCTAACCAACCAACCTAAGCTATCTATCCTAACCAACCAACCTAAGCTATCTAACCTAACCAACCAACCTAACCAACCAACCTAACCAAGCAGCCTAACCAACCAACCTAACCAAGGAACCTTACCAACCAACCTAACCAACGTAAGCTATCTAACCTAGCCAACCAACCTAACCAACCAACCTAACCAACCAACCTAACCAAGCAACCTAACCAATGTAAGCTATCTAACCTAGCCAACCAACCTAACCAACCAACCTAACCTAACCAAAGAACCTAATTAACCAACCTAACCAACCAACCTAACCAACCAACCAAACCAACCAACCAAACCAACCAACCTAACCTAACCAACCAGCCCAACCTAACCTAACCAACCAACCTAACCAACCAACCAACCTAACCAACCAACCTAAGCTATCCAACCAACCAACCTAACCAACCTAACTAACCAACCAACCTAAGCAATCTAACCTAACCAACCAACCTAACCAACCAACTTTAGCTATCTAACCTAACCAAGCAACCTAACCAACCAACCTAACCAAGCAACCTAACCAACCAACCTAACCAACCAACCTAACCAAGCAACCTAACCAACCAACCTAACCAACGTAAGCTATCTAACCTAACCAACCAACCTAACCAACCAACGTAAGCTATCTAACCTAACCAACCAACCTAAGCTATCTATCCTAACCAACCAACCTAAGCTATCTAACCTAACCAACCAACCTAACCAACCAACCTAACCAAGCAGCCTAACCAACCAACCTAACCAAGGAACCTTACCAACCAACCTAACCAACGTAAGCTATCTAACCTAGCCAACCAACCTAACCAACCAACCTAACCAACCAACCTAACCAAGCAACCTAACCAATGTAAGCTATCTAACCTAGCCAACCAACCTAACCAACCAACCTAACCAACCAACCTAAGCAACCAACCTAAGCAACCTAACCTAACCAACCAACCTAAGCTATCTAACCTAACCAACCAACCTAAGCTATCTAACCTAACCAACCAACCT
Organism: Procambarus clarkii; assembly: GCF_040958095.1. Lineage (NCBI taxonomy): Eukaryota > Metazoa > Arthropoda > Malacostraca > Decapoda > Cambaridae > Procambarus > Procambarus clarkii. The sequence continues at coordinate 91,719 of NW_027189581.1, forward strand.
AAGCAACCTAAGCAACCAACCTAAGCAACCAACCTAAGCAACCTAACCTAACCAACCAACCTAACCGAAGAACCTAATCAACCAACCTAACCAAGCAACCTTACCAACCAACCTAACCAAGCAACCTAACCAACCAACCTAACCAAAGAACCTAATCAACCAACCTAACCAAAGAACCTAATCAACCAACCTAACCAAGCAACCTAACCAACCAACCCAACCTAACCTAACCAACGTAATCAACCATCCTAACCAACGTAACCAACCAACGTAACCAACCTAACTAAGCTATCCAACCAACCAACCAACCTAAGCTATCCAACCAACCAACCAACCTAAGCTATCCAACCAACCAACCTAACTAACCTAACCCACCAACCTAAGCTATCTAACCTAACCAAGCAACCTAACCAACCTAAGCTATCCAACCAACCAACCTAACTAACCTAACCAACCAACCTAAGCTATCTAACCTAACCAAGCAACCTAAGCTATCTAACCTAACCAAGCAACCTAAGCTATCTAACCTAACCAACCAACCTAAGCTATCCAACCAACCTAACTAACCTAACAAAGAAACCTAACCAACCAACCTAACCAACCAACCTAACTATCCAACCTAACCAACCAACCAACGTAACCAACCAACCAACATAACCAACCAACCTAAGCAATGTAACCTAACCTAACCTAAGGTTGAGCAACCTAACCTGAGCAACCTAACCTAACCTGAGCAACCTAACCTGAGCAACCTAACCTGAGCAACCTAACCTAAGCAACCTAACCTAAGCAACCTAACCTAACCAACCAACCTGAGCAACCTAACCTGAGCAACCGAAGCTGAGCAATCTAACCTGAGCAACCGAACCTGAGCAACCTAACCTGAGCAACCTAACCTGAGCAACCTAACCTGAGCAACCTAACCTGAGCAACCTAACCTGAGCAACCTAACCTGAGCAACCTAACCTGAGTAACCTAACCTGAGCAACCTAACCTGAGCAACCTAACCTGAGCAACCTAACCAACCTAACCTAACCAACCTAACCTAACCAACCTAACCTAACCAACCTAACCTAACCAACCTAACCTAACCAACCTAACCTAACCTAACCTCCCTTCTTATTATCTTATTATCGTGTCAGAGTCCATGAGTGTGCGTGTCCGTGTCCGTGTATCCAAGGGATTTTGGGTCCAGGAAGCTATTTGTGTCGACCCAAATTGCCTCCCTTCTCCCCACCTGAAATCCAGGTGGATTGAAAGACCTGCCCGAGGTCAGTGGATCCAGGTATCCGTCCGTGGCCCCCCGGACTTCAACCCTTCCCCACATTCCAAGGAGTCGGTCAATCAATCTTCGGCTATCCAGAGAATCTATCGAAACTGATGCTCCTACAGGAGGGGACACACAGAGAAATCTGTGCCCTGTACTTGCAACCGTTCCGACAGGCTCGAACGCAGATCTATCCGGATTAGGAACTTGTTCTATCCGACTAGGCCACGCTGGAGTTGCCTTCTGAATCAAATTTGGCACTTGTATTTATATCTCATAGCAAGGTTAGTTAGTGTCTATTTATCAACAGTTGCAATGATTGATATGTGAAATTGTTAATTTGTGTTGACAGAAATACCTGACAGCTTTGTTTGGTAAGGTTGCAGTCCCGTGAGGCAGTTTTATGAATGAATATTGGAGAATTTAGGCTAACTGACGTGTGTGTGTGTGTGTGTGTGTGTGTGTACTCACCTAGTTGTGTTTGCGGGGGTTGAGCTCTGGCTCTTTGGTCCCGCCTCTCAACCGTCAAACAACAGGTGTACAGATTCCTGAGCCTACTGGGCTCTATCATATCTACACTTGGAACTGTGTATGGAGTCAGCCTCCACCACATCACCTCCTAATGCATTCCATTTGTCAACCACTCTGACACTAAAAAAGTTCTTTCTAATATCTCTGTGGCTCATTTGGGCACTCAGTTTCCACCTGTGTCCCCTAGTGCGTGTGCCCCTTGTGTTAAATAGACTGTCTTTATCTACCTTATCAATTCCCTTCAGAATCTTGAATGTGGTGATCATGTCCCCCTTAACTCTTCTGTCTTCCAGCGAAGTGAGGTTTAATACCCATAGTCTCTCCTCGTAGCTCATACCTCACAGCTCGGGTACTAGTCTGGTGGCACACATTTGAACCTTTTCCAGTTTAGTCTTATCCTTGACTAGATATGGACTCCATGCTGGGGCTGCATACTCCAGGATTGGCCTGACTTATGTGGTATACAAAGTTCTGAATGATTCTTTACACAAGTTTCTGAATGCCGTTCGTATGTTGGCCAGCCTGGCATATACCGCTGATGTTATCCTCTTGATATGTGCTGCAGGAGACAGGTCTGGCGTGATATCAACCCCCAAGTCTTTTTCCTTCTCTGACTCCTGAAGAATTTCCTCTCCCAGATGATACCTTGTATCTGGCCTCCTGCTCCCTACACCTATCTCCATTACATTACATTTGGTTGGGTTAAACTCTAACAACCATTTGTTCGACCATTCCTTCAGCTTGTCTAGGTCTTCTTGAAACCTCAAAAAGTCCTCTTTGGTTTTAATCCTTCTCATAATTTTAGCAGCGTCCGCAAACATTGAGAGAAATGAATCGATACCCTCCGGGAGATCATTTACATATATCAGAAACAAGATAGGACCGAGTACAGAGCCCTGTGGGACTCCACTGGTGACTTCACGCCAATCGGAGGTCTCACCCCCTCACCGTAACTCTCTGCTTCCTATTGCTTAGATACTCCCTTATCCACTGGAGCACCTTACCAGCTACACCTGCCTGTCTCTCCAGCTTATGTACCAGCCTCTTATGCGCACACACACACACACACACACACACACACACACACACACACACACACACACACACACACAGTGTTGGAAGACAGAAGAGTTAGGGGGGACATGATCACCACATTCAAGATTCTCAAGGGAATTGATAAGGTAGATAAAGACAGGCTATTTAACACAAGGGGCACATGCACAAGGGGACACAGGTGGAAACTGAGCGCCCAAATGAGCCACAGAGATATTAGAAAGAACTTTTTTAGTGTCAGAGTGGTTGACAAATGGAATGCTTTAGGAAGTGATGTGGTGGAGGCTGACTCCATACACAGTTTCAAGTGTAGATATGATAGAGCCCAGTAGGCTCTGGAATCTCTACACCTGTTGAGAGGCGGGACCAAAGAGCCAGAGCTCAACCCCCGCAAACACAACTAGGTGAGTACACACACACACACACACACACAGGAAGCAGCCCGTAGCAGCTGTCTAACTCCCAGGTACCTATTTACTGCTAGGTAACAGAGGCATTCAGGGTAAAAGAAACTCTGCCCATCGTTTCTCGCCGGCGCCCGGAATCGAACCCGCAACCACACGATCACGTGTCCAGCGTGCTGTCCACTCGGCCACCGGCTGTGTGTGTGTGCGTATGGGCGTTAATCTACGACTCTAATATGACTCACTGGCTGCTGGCGTCATCCAAAAGGCTGACTCACTTAAGGCTGAACTGGACACCGTCCATCCAAGACTTAGTAAAGACTGTCTTAGTGACCTTAAAGACCCCCTCCCCCCCCCCCCCCGCAGGTCCAGGCTGAGGGCAACACAGCTCGTGGCAGATGCAACAGCATAAAACCATCTTAGTATAATTGTTAGCAACATTGCCATGAGTTTACCAACACTGTTTTACCCATGCACATGCATTTTGAGCCCCATTGCCATACTTTTTTACCCCCATTGCCATACTTTTTTCCCCGTATTGCCATACTTTTTTACCCCCATTGCCATACTTTTTCCCCATTGCCATGCATAATAATCATTGCTTAAAAACATATATTTGAAGGAAATTAAGACTTAATTATTGGTAGCATTTGCAAGTAAAAGGTTATACAAAACAAATAATAGGGTGAAAGACAGACTGTTTTAGCGTGAAGAAACAGCTTCAGCGTCAAGAAACAAAAACAGCTTCAGCGTCAAGAAACAAAAACAGCTTCAGCGTCATGAAACAAAAACAGCTTCAGCGTCAAGAAACAAAAACAGCTTCAGCGTCAAGAAACAAAAACAGCTTCAGCGTCATGAATCAAAAACAGCTTCAGCGTCAAGAAACAAAAACAGCTTCAGCGTCAAGAAACAAAAACAGCTTCAGCGTCAAGAAACAAAAACAGCTTCAGCGCCAAGAAACAAAAACAGCTTTAGCATGAAGGAACAAAAACAGCTTCAGCGTGAAGAGTGAAAGAGATAGAGGCCCCAAGAGACTCCACACCTTAAAATATATATAAGATAAATTTTAAAATACAACTGTAGCTCTTCCAAACCACTTTTATTTTGGTGTAGTAGCTAAACTGTATGAACCAAACCCAGCAATATTAGAAGCATGGACACCAACACCCAAATAGAACAAGTAGCGGGAAGACATTTGAAATTGAATTATTTGACGGTTAACAATACCGTTAACCGTCATGGTTAAAATTTGAAAGGAGGTAGGGATTTAAAATTTAATTATTTAACGGTCTAAAAATACACCATAACGATAGACGTGGATATATATATATACACTGAGAAGTATAACTCCCCTTTTTTGCTGTATACTGAGAGTATACTTTAGTCCAGTATACTTGTGGTCACCTTAAGAACCTTGCAGATAGGCCTTAGGCCTTAAAGACAAGCGTCAATGTAAGGATGACATGTGCAGCCACAGATGTACTTGTAGCAGACATGGAGAATGTCTCCAGTAGCCTCTTCTCCCTCACAACACTATTCTAACAACTCCGCCCAATGAACTTTTCAAAATAATTAGTTCTACCCTTACCCATTTTCCCTCATAAAATGGCCTAGTTATCTCATTAGAAGTAACAAGACTTTTCATAATGTTGTACTTAGAATCTATAGACTATAAATTACTCATTACTTTACTCCGTGTCATAGAAAACGGCGTGAAGGTTTGTGGGTGCCTACCATTTGCATAAACAGCAAACCAATTTCGTTTTTTGTTGGTCCTGTTGATTCTTCCTAATTTTCTATTGCTTTCCTTATTTGCAATAAATTATTATTTTGGTGGATATGTTGAGATTACTGAGCTGTCTGTCATGAGTGTCGGGAGGGGGGGGGGGGGGGAGGGAGGAGCTGGGCCGCCTACAGCCACTCCGACTGTCTCACCACGCGGCTGTTAAAGGCTTTGTCTCAGGTTAGTGTGGGTCACCCAGGTGTGGGAGGAGACACAGGTGTAGGTGTTGGTGCAGGTGTGGGAGACCATGTAGGTGTCGAGGACCACAGATACTATGGGGGGGGGGGGAAATGACGATGATGGGTGTGGCATGTGATATTGGTACATATGAGGCTGGGTGTTTAGAAATATGTGGTTTTGGGGGGGTGAGTGAACTGTGAGGGTGAGAGTGAGTGAACTGTAAGAGGGCTGAGTGAGAGCGAGTGACTGTGAGAGAGGGTGAGTGAGAGTGAGTGAACTGTGAGGGTGAGAGTGAGTGACTGTGAGAGAGGGTGAGTGAGAGTGATTGGACTGTAAGAGAGGGTGAGTGAGAGTGAGGGGACTGTTAGAGGGGTGAGTGAGTGTGTGGAGGTTGGCGTGAAAGGTCAGCAGGTGAGAGGGTCCACAGCAGTTTCCCCTCACCCTCTCCCCTTTCCCCTCATCCACCTACACTTTCATCCTCATCCAGCCTCATCCACCTGCCTCTTCACTCCAGGACCCCCCCCCCCCCCACTCGTCTGCCCTTTCCTCATAACTCCTCATCTGCCATCTGAGGCCAGTGGCACTCACCTCCCCCCCCCTACATCTGAGTGCCTCACACACACTTGTATGCCGCTAGCAGGTGTGTGTGTGTGTGTGTGTGACGTGTGTATGAAGCCCTCATGTATGCTGCCCTCACGTCTATGCTTCCCATATGAGTATGCTGCACAGGCACATGTGCAGTCTGCGAGCCTGTGTCACCCACGCTCCTATGCCTCATGACACTCGTGAGGTACACATACACACACACTCATATTTGGCCAACACACTCATGCCGCCCACTTACTCATGCCTTCCATGGACTCATAGCACCGCCAAACCCATGAGTGTTCATCAATAAACACTCGGGCGTAATAGACGCATTCCAGCACATATGTACGCCCGCACATACGTACACCCGCACGTACGTACGTCCGCACATATGTACGCCCACACGTACACACTGGGAAGCATACACGAACCTCCCTCTCAGACCACCTCGGTAGTTATCTAAGTATTTGCGATGGTCCGAAAGCATATTACGGTTTCAGTGATAGCCTACTGACAAACAGGGAAATGAACCTTTGTCCTAAACAGAAATTATTCTCAAGTTATACATTTATTGTAATATAAATTCAGACGGGACACCACGAGCGTAGCTCTCGTCATGTAAGTACATTTAGGTAGTTACGCACACACATATATGTAAACAAAACACATAGCCTGTTATACAGGAATTGTAGGTTTATATCTACAGATGACTGGAAGGAAGAGAGACCACGTGGTTTAAGCTGTATATATGTTGTTGTTGTTGAGTTAGGGGCGACGACGACCGTGGAATCGGATGCGCCCCGGCGTACCCGTGAAGGGTGAATCGCAAAGCCAGAAAAGGCGAAACGCCAAGCCAAAACGCGAAACGAGTGATGCCAAGCACTAGAAACTAATATGCCACACGGCAAAGCTACGCACAAAGGGAGAGGCAGAAGCACATAATAGAACAGGGCAAATAAACAGCCAGAAGGGCACACAGCATGTCAGAGCAAATACACAAGAAATCAGAGCACATACTTGCCCGGGAACTTGGCCCGCGGGAACCGTACATTGAACGCCTCCCAGAGCACCCATTGCCAAGGGTCTCGTTCATCCACCGGGGACGCCATAACATCCGGAACCGGGGCAACAAACACCTGCAAACTGGGGACCCAGATGGTAGTACTCATGAGGCGAGAAGTCGCCACTCGCCCCCACAGGAAGGGAACTTGCCCCCCACGAAAGCACTCCGGTCCGTCAGACAGCAGTAACTCGGCAATCTTCGACCAGTGACCCGGTGGCATCACAGACGCCGGCAACATGTCCCCCAGGGCCCCAACGCGCACCCGCACCACAGGGGTACCCGCGGCCCCGGGCACACCACCAGACGACAGCAGGGAACCCGGACGGCGCGCATCCTTCCGTAACGTCACCACCAGGCCACGCCCAGCACCAGAGTCCACACCATCCCTGGCAGCGGAAGCCACCACCCCCCACTGTGGAGAGTCCCCCGGCGGAGAAAGAACCGAAGGCACGTCCGAGACACAGGCACCAGCACCGGCAGGCACATGGACCTCCTCCACCACGAACCGCGGAGACATCGACGCATCCGTATCCACAGTGTCAACACCCGAAGCCCCACAGTCACTGAAGTCACCAGCGTCGGCCCAGGAAGAAGACGAACGCCGGGAACGTTTGGGCACCAGCCGGATATCGTCCGAGCCGGTAAGTGACCCAGAAACACGGGTACCACGAGCCGAAGGAACCGACGCCAGGACGGCAGCAGCCTCTACCACAGGGGGAACCGGGCCACACACAGCAGGAGGCTCCGCAGTCACCCCAGCACCAAGCACATCCGGGACCCGAGTCACGGACACAGGGCCAGGCACAGCATCAGAAGACGAGGGAGAAGACAGCGACGTCACACAGGGAGCTCCAGGAAGGCCCACGGGAGCAGCTGGAACAGCAACAGGATCAGGCAGACCAACCGACGGTACCTCAAGAACCGGAGGAGGGACGGCAACAACCGGAGGAGGAACGGCAGGCGCCGCCGGGGAAGCTGCAGCAGCAGACGGGACGCGCACCACCTCATCAACATCACCGGAGACTGCCTCCAGAGGGAGCGGCGGGAAATCCTCGTCGCGGAACAAGTTGACAGGAGCAGCAGAGCACCCGGCAGCCTGATGCCCCAACAGGCCACACCGGAAACAGGTACGAGGGTGCCGGGCATAATACACCCGGACGTAGTACCCCATAAGCCGGACAGAAGAAGGTATATCCGACCGCAGGCGCATCCCCAACGTGCGAATGTTTGTACGCCTCCCAGCATACCGCCCCGAGGAGAGCGTGTTCACCCGCACGCTGACAACAGTACCAAAACCCCCGAAGTAACGCCGGAGGAGGTCATCAGGGAACTCCAGGGGCGCACCATGGATACTGACATAAGTCAGGGCACCACTGCGGTCCGAAATCGCCACAGAGCCGGCATCGTCTGGCAACGGCAACGTACGCCCCCCGTACCGACGGAGGAAGTCCCGGTACTCGTCCTCCACCACGAACTTAATAACAACCCGATGGGCCGTAACTAGCTCCACACCGTAAACAGCTTCCACCGGGATACGAAGCATGTCACACATCACCATCTCGATGGTCGGATAACCAGCCTTACAAGTGAACTCCAGGCCCACGGAGTTCACACGCATAACAGGAGGAAGATGGCCCCCCATGTCAGAACTGCCACGTCAACGCAGCCAGGCAGGCAACAAAACTGGTAGGGCAGAGATGCCCATACCACCTGGCGACCAAAACAGCAAACAACTCCAACAGCCACGGAGGGTCGGTAAACGTCCTCACTCCACGGCTGCTAGCAGTCGACCTAAGCTGTATATATTGAACAGATCCACGAGGCTTCCTCCTCTAACAACAACAACAACAACTGCAATCCGAGCCGTTTTCGACACTATAGGCGTCTGAATCCAAACATGAGAAAATCCACATTCTCATAAGAACACTAAGATATAACCACTATTCAAGAAAGACAACATGATCCTAAAGAAAGGAATAATAACTGCATACCGCTAAATATTATCTATAAAAATTAAGAATAGCGTGTCGAAAATATAAATGTTTCGTGAATCCGGTGTAGACGGCTACTTGTCTCACGAACACCAGGGGAGACGACGCTAGCCAGAGGTGTAGAAGGCTACTTGTCTCACGAACACCGGGGGAGACGACGCTAGCCAAAGGTGTAGACGGCTACTTGTCTCACGAACACCGGGGGAGACGACGCTAGCCAGAGGTGTAGACGGCTACTTGTCTCACGAACACCGGGGGAGACGACGCTAGCCAGAGGTGTAGACGGCTACTTGTCTCACGAACACCGGGGGAGACGACGCTAGCCAGAGGTGTAGACGGCTACTTGTCTCACGAACACCGGGGGAGACGACGCTAGCCAGAGGTGTAGACGGCTACTTGTCTCACGAACACCGGGGGAGACGACGCTAGCCAGAGAGATTGTAAACATTGCCAAGCGAAGACGTCCCTTGTGCTTAAACGGAAGTTTATAAGCCAGAAACTATTAATATTAATTTTGTAACAACTGCTTGTGCCTCGTTATTGTTATTAAGGTGTAGGATTGTTTATAATAATAGAGAAGAGGAGAAGCAGTGACAACAAAAAGCATAAACGCAATGCATCAAGCCTATATTGACGCCTTCACTGTCGCCACCAGTCCCGTCTCTGTTTACACCACATAAATCCTAATGTTTACACCACATAAATCCTAATGTTTACACCACATAAATGCTAATGTTTACACCACATAAATCCTAATGTTTACACCACATAAATCCTAATGTTTACACCACATAAATGCTAATGTTTACACCACATAAATCCTAATGTTTACACCACATAAATCCTAATGTTTACACCACATAAATCCTAATTTTTACACCACATAAATCCTAATGTTTACACCACATAAATCCTAATGTTTACACCACATAGATCCTAATGTTTACACCACATAAATCCTAATGTTTACACCACATAAATCCTAATGTGTACACCACATAAATCCTAATGTGTACACCACATAAATCCTAATGTTTACACCACATAAATCCTAATGTTTACTCCACATAAATCCTAATGTGTACACCACATAAATCTTAATGTTTACACCACATAAATCTTAAATAGTCACAGTTTAGCTTTCTGGAATCCTATTTAATTCTTACCAAAAACACTAACCCCCTAAAAAACAATGAAAGTAGTTAAGACGAGGGCTGTCGAGCCCAAAGTAATCAAAATATAAAATTTAAGCTATTTAAATTTGTATATATATATATATATATATATATATATATATATATATATATATATATATATATATATATATATATATATATATATATATATATATATATATATATATATATATATATATATATACAGGTGATGAGTCACAATAACGTGGCTGAAGTATGTTGACCAGACCACACACTAGAAATTGAAGGGATGACGTCCAGGACGGACCGAAACGTCGTCGTCCCTTCAATTTCTAGTATGTGGTCTGGTCAACATATATATATATACTTAGTGATAAATAGGCTAGGCCGAAGCTTATAATAAAAGTGGCAGTACCTAATTACGGCACACATTTGTATTATTATCAAAGAGTGCTAATGCGAGGTTACATTCCAGGCTGGTGAATGGTGTGCACATCAGCCGCTGCAACTAACCCATTATAACTCCTCTAGAAAGAAGCCTGGTACTCGACACGCCGGGCCTGACTTCATCAACTACAACAGTTAAGACTCGACCAATTATTGTAATGTTATTTTGTAATTTTTGTATTGGTTTAAGTTTTTTATATCGAGGGTAAATACCACATTAATTTTGGTCGTTTGGGTTGACAACCAAAACTCCAGGATAATATAAATATATATATATATATATATATATATATATATATATATATATATATATATATATATATATATATATATATATATATATATATATATTATTAAATATGACCGAAAAAGTAAGATTAATAATTCTAACACGAATTTTCTCAATCTTTCGTACATTACGCTTCACTGTTGGAGGTAAATCAAAAATCAATTCTCCAAAATTCATTTTTATTTCTAGTCTGACGCGACACGGGCGCGTTTCGTAAAACTTATTACATTTTCAAAGACTTTAGTTCACAAATACACAACTGATTAGAACTTACGTATCTCCTGATTTTATATCTACATTTGAGTGAGGTGGGAGGGGTGATGTGGCATTAACACAAGACAGAACAAGAGGGGATATTAATTGGATATTAAAAGTATCAACACAAGACAGAACACAAACAATGGGTATTGAATAGAAGTCTTTGTAGAAAGCCTATTGGTCCATATTTCTTGATGCTTCTATATTGGAGCGGAGTCTTGAGGTGGGTAGAATATAGTTGTGCAATAATTGGCTGTTGATTGCTGGTGTTGACTTCTTGATGTGTAGTGCCTCGCAAACGTCAAGCCGCCTGCTATCGCTGTATCTATCGATGATTTCTGTGTTGTTTACTAGGATTTCTCTGGCGATGGTTTGGTTGTGGGAAGAGATTATATGTTCCTTAATGGAGCCTTGTTGCTTATGCATCGTTAAACGCCTAGAAAGAGATGTTGTTGTCTTGCCTATATACTGGGTTTTTTGGAGCTTACAGTCCCCAAGTGGGCATTTGAAGGCATAGACGACGTTAGTCTCTTTTAAAGCGTTCTGTTTTGTGTCTGGAGAGTTTCTCATGAGAAGGCTGGCCGTTTTTCTGGTTTTATAGTAAATCGTCAGTTGTATCCTCTGATTTTTTTCTGTAGGGATAACGTTTCTATTAACAATATCTTTCAGGACCCTTTCCTCCGTTTTATGAGCTGTGGAAAGGAAGTTCCTGTAAAATAGTCTAATAGGGGGTATAGGTGTTGTGTTAGTTGTCTCTTCAGAGGTTGCATGGCTTTTCACTTTCCTTCTTATGATGTCTTCGATGAAACCATTGGAGAAGCCGTTATTGACTAGGACCTGCCTTACCCTACAGAGTTCTTCGTCGACTTGCTTCCATTCTGAGCTGTGGCTGAGAGCACGGTCGACATATGCGTTAACAACACTCCTCTTGTACCTGTCAGGGCAGTCGCTGTTGGCATTTAGGCACATTCCTATGTTTGTTACATTAGTGTAGACTGCAGTGTGGAAACCTCCGCCCTTTTCCATGACTGTTACATCTAGAAAGGGCAGCTTCCCATCCTTTTCCATCTCGTAAGTGAAACGCAGCACGGAACTCTGCTCAAATGCCTCCTTCAGCTCCTGCAGATGTCTGACATCAGGTACCTGTGTAAAAATGTCGTCAACATACCTGCAGTATATGGCCGGTTTCAAGTTCATGTCGACTAAGACTTTTTGCTCGATGGTACCCATGTAGAAGTTTGCAAACAGGACACCTAGGGGAGAACCCATGGCGACCCCATCTACTTGCTTATACATGTGCCCATCCGGGCTCAAGAAGGGTGCCTCTTTAGTACAAGCTTGGAGTAGTTTCCTCAGAATATTTTCTGGCATGTCAAGCGGAGTACAGGCTGGATCACGATACACTCTGTCGGCTATCATTCCGATTGTCTCGTCCACAGGTACGTTGGTGAACAGCGATTCTACGTCCAACGAGGCTCTTATCCCTGTGGCCCGTGTGCCCCGCAGTAAGTCAACAAATTCCTTTGGAGACTTCAGGCTGAAGGCTCAAGGAACATAAGGAGTCAGCAGGCCGTTGAGTCGCTTCGCCAGTCTGTACGTGGGTGTGGGTATCTGGCTAATGATTGGCCGAAGTGGGTTTCCAGGCTTGTGCGTCTTGACATTTCCATACGCATATCCAGGTTTATATTCCCCAATGATCTTTGGCAGGTGGAGTCCGGATTTCTTGGCGTTCACAGTTTCGATCAGTTTGTTGACCTTTGCTTTTAATTCGGCTGTAGTGTCCTTCGTTACCCTTTGGAACTTAGTTTGGTCAGAGAGTATGATGTTCATTTTCGCCAGATATTCGTCTTTTTTAAGAATGACATATATTGGCGACTTGTCACCTCTCCTGACAACTATCTCCTTGTTCTCACGAAGGCTTTTAGCTGCCGCTTTAAGCTCGGCAGCTTAAAGCCTTTAGCTTAAAAGCTCGGCTTTAATCTTACTTTTTCGGTCATATTTAATAATATATGTCTACAGGAAAGACTGCTACCAAAATATACTAATATTAAAGCGCACGACCCAGCAGCAAGGAATCAAGCCTTCACGATAAAATATCGCCAGGATCTGATTCGTGATCAGATATACAAGGCAGAGAATGAAATCAAAGACAACAAAACGCAACTACTTCATGCTACAAACGAGTGGAGAAATAGCAACATCGACCATAGTATCCGTACACGCATTGAACAACACCTCGACATCCTCACAGACCAACATCACCTCAGCACTGAAACAAGGATTATCAAGAAACTAACAACATTATATGGAGGACCTATGGCAATTCCACGACCAAGAGATGGCTTCCTGAACCTTGCAGGAATTAACCTCACTGAGGACCAAGTCACTCTCCTAAATCTGGGCATAAACTGTCATGTTATGTCCAGACCGAGTGAGATGGCCCGGAAAGTAGAGTTGGAAATTCTGTTGGACGACATATTCGACCTCGAGACACAAAAGAAGGTCACTACCAAAGATACCTTACAAGCAGAACTTATTGCAGAAGGAGGAAAGAATCGAGGCAACTACAGAAGCACCATACTGTCCCCCGAGCTTAAAGCGGCAGCTAAAAGCCTTCGTGAGAACAAGGAGATAGTTGTCAGGAGAGGTGACAAGTCGCCAATATATGTCATTCTTAAAAAAGACGAATATCTGGCGAAAATGAACATCATACTCTCTGACCAAACTAAGTTCCAAAGGGTAACGAAGGACACTACAGCCGAATTAAAAGCAAAGGTCAACAAACTGATCGAAACTGTGAACGCCAAGAAATCCGGACTCCACCTGCCAAAGATCATTGGGGAATATAAACCTGGATATGCGTATGGAAATGTCAAGACGCACAAGCCTGGAAACCCACTTCGGCCAATCATTAGCCAGATACCCACACCCACGTACAGACTGGCGAAGCGACTCAACGGCCTGCTGACTCCTTATGTTCCTTGAGCCTTCAGCCTGAAGTCTCCAAAGGAATTTGTTGAATTACTGCGGGGCACACGGGCCACAGAGATAAGAGCCTCGTTGGACGTAGAATCGCTGTTCACCAACGTACCTGTGGACGAGACAATCGGAATGATAGCCGACAGAGTGTATCGTGATCCAGCCTGTACTCCGCTTGACATGCCAGAAAATATTCTGAGGAAACTACTCCAAGCTTGTACTAAAGAGGCACCCTTCTTGAGCCCGGATGGGCACATGTATAAGCAAGTTGATGGGGTCGCCATGGGTTCTCCCCTAGGTGTCCTGTTTGCAAACTTCTACATGGGTACCATCGAGCAAAAAGTCTTAGTCGACATGAACTTGAAACCGGCCATATACTGCAGGTATGTTGACGACATTTTTACACAGGTACCTGATGTCAGACATCTGCAGGAGCTGAAGGAGGCATTTGAGCAGAGTTCCGTGCTGCGTTTCACTTACGAGATGGAAAAGGATGGGAAGCTGCCCTTTCTAGTTGTAACTGTCATGGAAAAGGGCGGAGGTTTCCAAACTGCAGTCTACACTAAGGAAACAAACATAGGAATGTGCCTAAATGCCAACAGCGACTGCCCTGACAGGTACAAGAGGAGTGTTGTTAACGCATATGTCGACCGTGCTCTCAGCCACAGCTCAGAATGGAAGCAAGTCGACGAAGAACTCTGTAGGGTAAGGCAGGTCCTAGTCAATAACGGCTTCTCCAATGGTTTCATCGAAGACATCATAAGAAGGAAAGTGAAAAGCCATGCAACCTCTGAAGAGACAACTAACACAAAACCTATACCCCCTATTAGACTATTTTACAGGAACTTCTTTTCCACAGCTCATAAAACGGAGGAAAGGGTCCTGAAAGATATTGTTAATAGAAACGTTATCCCTACAGAAAAAAATCAGAGGATACAACTGACGATTTACTATAAAACCAGAAAAACGGCCAGCCTTCTCATGAGAAACTCTCCAGACACAAAACAGAACGCTTTAAAAGAGACTAACGTCGTCTATGCCTTCAAATGCCCACTTGGGGACTGTAAGCTCCAAAAAACCCAGTATATAGGCAAGACAACAACATCTCTTTCTAGGCGTTTAACGATGCATAAGCAACAAGGCTCCATTAAGGAACATATAATCTCTTCCCACAACCAAACCATCGCCAGAGAAATCCTAGTAAACAACACAGAAATCATCGATAGATACAGCGATAGCAGGCGGCTTGACGTTTGCGAGGCACTACACATCAAGAAGTCAACACCAGCAATCAACAGCCAATTATTGCACAACTATATTCTACCCACCTCAAGACTCCGCTCCAATATAGAAGCATCAAGAAATATGAACCAATAGGCTTTCTACAAACACTTCTATTCAATACCCATTGTTTGTGTTCTGTCTTGTGTTGATACTTTTAATACCCTATTAATATCCCCTCTTGTTCTGTCTTGTGTTAATGCCACATCACCCCTCCCACCTCACTCAAATGTAGATATAAAATCAGGAGATACGTAAGTTCTAATCAGTTGTGTATTTGTGAACTAAAGTCTTTGAAAATGTAATAAGTTTTACGAAACGCGCCCGTGTCGCGTCAGACTAGAAATAAAAATGAATTTTGGAGAATTGATTTTTGATTTACCTCCAACAGTGAAGCGTAATGTACGAAAGATTGAGAAAATTCGTGTTAGAATTATTAATCTTACTTTTTCGGTCATATTTAATAATATATGTCTACAGGAAAGACTGCTACCAAAATATACTAATATTTATATATATATATATATATATATATATATATATATATATATATATATATATATATATATATATATATATATATATATATATATATAATATATATATATAACCCCCCTAAAAAACACTTCGGAGCTGATCAAGCAGGTGGGGCGGCCAACCACAGGGAAACAGCAAAATCACTCAAGTACAGGCGACTGGAAGGTCAATACCTCTTTGTTCCCATAGCGTCTGAGACGCATGGCCCCTGGGGCAAGAGTGCCTTGGGATTTCTCAAGGAATTGGGTTCCAAGCTCATTGACGTCACCAGAGACCCAAGGGCTTCCAGTTTTTTATTTCAGCGTCTCAGTGTGGCGATCCAGAGGGGCAATGCTTGCTGCGTCCTCGGTTCCTGTCCAGAAGCGGAGGAGCTTCAAGAGATCCATAACCTTTAGGCATTTGTCTTGTATGTTTTGTAACCTTTAAATACACAATAAAGGAAAAAAAAAAAGGGAAGGGGGTGGTAGGAGAAAAGCACACAGAAACTGTATTGGAGGGGACCTACATTCCCTCCAATGCGTGATGTGTGGTTTCCTCCGAGGCTATGGGTCCCCCTTCTTCCAGCCAGAGGTGGAACTCCCTTCCCTATTATTCAAAAAAATAAAATATATATATATATATATATATATATATATATATATATATATATATATATATTAGTATATTTTGGTAGCAGTCTTTCCTGTAGACATATATTATTAAATACGACCGAAAAAGTAAGATTAATAATTCTAACACGAATTTTCTCAATCTTTCGCACATTTCTTTTCACTGTTGGAGGTAAATCAAAAATCAATTCTCCAAAATTCATTTTTATTTCTAGTCTGACGCGACACGAGCGCGTTTCGTAAAACTTATTACATTTTCAAAGACCTTAGTTCACAAATACACAACTGAATAGAACTTACGCATCTCCGATTTTATATCTACATTTGAGTGAGGTGGAAGGGGTGATGTGGCATTAACACAAGACAGAACAAGAGGTGGCATTAATAGGGTATTAATTTCATCAACACAAGACAGAACAAGAGGTGGCATTAATAGGGTATTAATTTCATCAACACAAGACAGAACACGAAACAATGGGTATTGAATAGACGTGTTTGTAGAAAGCCTATTGGTCCATATTTCTTGATGCTTCTATATTGGAGCGAAGTCATGAGGTGTGTAGAATATAGTTGTGCATTAATTAGCTGTTGATTGCTGGTGTTGACTTCTTGATGTGTAGTGCCTCGCTAACGTCAAGCCGCCTGCTATCGCTGTATCTATCGATGATTTCTGTGTTGTTTACTAGGATTTCTCTGGCGATGGTTTGGTTGTGGGAAGAGATTATATGTTCCTTAATGGAGCCCTGTTGCTTATGCATCGTTAAACGCCTAGAAAGAGATGTTGTTGTCTTGCCTATATACTGGGTTTTTTGGAGCTTACAGTCCCCAAGTGGGCATTTGAAGGCATAGACGACGTTGGTCTCTTTTAAAGTGTTCTGCTTTGTGTCTGGAGAGTTTCTCATGAGTAGGCTGGCCGTTTTTCTGGTTTTATAGTAAATCGTCAGTTGTATCCTCTGATTTTTGTCTGTAGGGATAACGTTTCTATTAACAATATCTTTCAGGACCCTTTCCTCCATTTTATGAGCTGTGGAAAAGAAGTTCCTGTAAAATAGTCTAATAAGGGGTATAGGTGTTGTGTTAGTTGTCTCTTCAGAGGTTGCATGGCGTTTCACTTTCCTTCTTATGATGTCTTCGACGAAACCATTGGAGAAGCCGTTGTTGACTAGGACCTGCCTTACCCTACAGAGTTCTTCGTCGACTTGCTTCCATTCTGAGCTGTGGCTGAGAGCACGGGCGACATATGCGTTAACAACACTCCTCTTGTACCTGTCTGGGCAGTCGCTGTTGGCATTTAGGCACATTCCTATGTTCGTTTCCTTAGTGTAGACTGCAGTGTGGAAACCTCCGCTCTTTTCCATGACTGTTACATCTAGAAAGGGCAGCTTCCCATCCTTTTCCATCTCGTAAGTGAAACGCAGCACGGAACTCTGCTCAAATGCCTCTTTCAGCTCCTGCAGATGTCTGACATCAGGTACCTGTGTAAAAATGTCGTCAACATACCTGCAGTATATGGCCGGTTTCAAGTTCATGTCGACTAAGACTTTTTGCTCGATGGTACCCATGTAGAAGTTTGCAAACAGGACACGTAGGGGAGAACCCATGGCGGCCCCATCTACTTGCTTATACATGTGCCCATCCGGGCTCAAGAAGGGTGCCTCTTTAGTACAAGCTTGGAGTAGTTTCCTCAGAATATTTTCTGGTATGTCAAGAGGAGTACAGGCTGGATCACGATACACTCTGTCGGCTATCATCCCGATTGTCTCGTCCACAGGTACGTTGGTAAACAGCGATTCTACGTCCAACGAGGCTCTTATCCCTGTGGCCCGTGTGCCCCGCAGTAAGTCAACAAATTCCTTTGGAGACTTCAGGCTGAAGGCGCAAGGAACATAAGGAGTCAGCAGGCCGTTGAGTCGCTTCGCCAGTCTGTACGTGGGTGTGGGTATCTGGCTAATGATTGGCAGAAGTGGGTTTCCAGGCTTGTGTGTCTTGACATTTCCAAACGCATATCCAGGTTTATATTCCCCAATGATCTTTGGCAGGTGGAGTCCAGATTTCTTGGCGTTCACAGTTTCGATCAGTTTGTTGACCTTTGCTTTTAATTCGGC
Organism: Procambarus clarkii; assembly: GCF_040958095.1. Taxonomy (NCBI): domain Eukaryota; kingdom Metazoa; phylum Arthropoda; class Malacostraca; order Decapoda; family Cambaridae; genus Procambarus; species Procambarus clarkii. Next base: position 110,240 of record NW_027189581.1, read on the forward strand.
TGTAGTGTCCTTCGTTACCCTTTGGAACTTCGTTTGGTCAGAGAGTATGATGTTCATTTTCGCCAGATATTCGTCTTTTTTAAGAATGACATATATTGGCGACTTGTCACCTCTCCTGACAACTATCTCCTTGTTCTCACGAAGGCTTTTAGCTGCCGCTTTGAGCTCGGGGGACAGTATGGTGCTTCTGTAATTGCCTCGATTCTTTCCTCCTTCTGCAATAAGTTCTGCTTGTAAGGTATCTTTGGTAGTGACCTTCTTTTGTGTCTCGAGGTCGAATATGTCGTCCAACAGTTGTTAACGCATATGTCGACCGTGCTCTCAGCCACAGCTCAGAATGGAAGCAAGTCGACGAAGAACTCTGTAGGGTAAGGCAGGTCCTAGTCAACAACGGCTTCTCCAATGGTTTCGTCGAAGACATCATAAGAAGGAAAGTGAAACGCCATGCAACCTCTGAAGAGACAACTAACACAACACCTATACCACCTATTAGACTATTTTACAGGAACTTCTTTTCCTCAGCTCATAAAACGGAGGAAAGGGTCCTGAAAGATATTGTTAATAGAAACGTTATCCCTACAGACAAAAATCAGAGGATACAACTGACAATTTACTATAAAACCAGAAAAAACGGCCAGCCTACTCATGAGAAACTCTCCAGACACAAAACAGAACGCTTTAAAAGAGACCAACGTCGTCTATGCCTTCAAATGCCCTCTTGGGGACTGTAAGCTCCAAAAAACCCAGTACATAGGCAAGACAACAACATCTCTTTCTAGGCGTTTAACGATGCATAAGCAACAGGGCTCCATTAAGGAACATATAATCTCTTCCCACAACCAAACCATCGCCAGAGAAATCCTAGTAAACAACACAGAAATCATCGATAGATACAGCGATAGCAGGCGGCTTGACGTTTGCGAGGCACTACACATCAAGAAGTCAACACCAGCTATCAACAGCCAATTAATGCACAACTATATTCTACCCACCTCAAGACTCCGCTCCAATATAGAAGCATCAAGAAATATGGACCAATAGGCTTTCTACAAACACTTCTATTCAATACCCATTGTTTCGTGTTCTGTCTTGTGTTGATGAAATTAATACCCTATTAATGCCACCTCACCCCATCCACCTCACTCAAATGTAGATATAAAATCGGAGATGCGTAAGTTCTATTCAGTTGTGTATTTGTAAACTAAAGTCTTTGAAAATGTAATAAGTTTTACGAAACGCGCTCGTGTCGCGTCAGACTAGAAATAAAAATGAATTTTGGAGAATTGATTTTTGATTTACCTCCAACAGTGAAAAGAAATGTACGAAAGATTGAGAAATTCGTGTTAGAATTATTAATCTTACTTTTTCGGTCATATTTAATAATATATGTCAACAGGAAAGACTGCTACCAAAATATACTAATATATATATATATATATATTTTATTTTTTTGAATAATAGGGAAGGGAGTACCACCTCTGGCTGGAAGAAGGGGGACCCATAGCCTCGGAGGAAACCACACATCACGCATTGGAGGGAATGTAGGTCCCCTCCAATACAGTTTCTGTGTGCTTTTCTCCTACCACCCCCTTCCCTTTTTTTTTTTTCCTTTATTGTGTATTTAAAGGTTACAAAACATACAAGACAAATGCCTAAAGGTTATGGATCTCTTGAAGCTCCTCCGCTTCTGGACAGGAACCGAGGACGCAGCAAGCATTTCCCCTCTGGATCGCCACACTGAGATGCTGAAATAAAAAACTGGAAGCCCTTGGGTCTCTGGTGACGTCAATGAGCTTGGAACCCAATTCCTTGAGAAATCCCAAGGCACTCTTGCCCCAGGGGCCATGCGTCTCAGACGCTATGGGAACAAAGAGGTATTGACCTTCCAGTCGCCTGTACTTGAGTGATTTTGCTGTTTCCCTGTGGTTGGCCGCCCCACCTGCTTGATCAGCTCCGAAGTGTTTTTTAGGGGGGTTATATATATATATATTATATATATATATATATATATATATATATATATATATATATATATATATATATATATATATATATATATATATATTAGTATATTTTGGTAGCAGTCTTTCCTGTAGACATATATTATTAAATATGACCGAAAAAGTAAGATTAATAATTCTAACACGAATTTTCTCAATCTTTCGTACATTACGCTTCACTGTTGGAGGTAAATCAAAAATCAATTCTCCAAAATTCATTTTTATTTCTAGTCTGACGCGACACGGGTGCGTTTCGTAAAACTTATTACATTTTCAAAGACTTTAGTTCACAAATACACAACTGATTAGAACTTACGTATCTCCTGATTTTATATCTACATTTGAGTGAGGTGGGAGGGGTGATGTGGCATTAACACAAGACAGAACAAGAGGGGATATTAATAGGGTATTAAAAGTATCAACACAAGACAGAACACAACCAATGGGTATTGAATAGAAGTGTTTGTAGAAAGCCTATTGGTCCATATTTCTTGATGCTTCTATATTGGAGCGGAGTCTTGAGGTGGGTAGAATATAGTTGTGCAATAATTGGCTGTTGATTGCTGGTGTTGACTTCTTGATGTGTAGTGCCTCGCAAACGTCAAGCCGCCTGCTATCGCTGTATCTATCGATGATTTCTGTGTTGTTTACTAGGATTTCTCTGGCGATGGTTTGGTTGTGGGAAGAGATTATATGTTCCTTAATGGAGCCCTGTTGCTTATGCATAAGCAACAGGTGGCATTAATAGGGCATTAATAGGGAAAGAAAGTTAAGAACTTAAGACAATAATTTTCACCATCACCAAATAAATAATATATAAAATAGTGCACAGGGGGAGGGGTATTAACACTGTACAAGGGAATTGTCTTTGTACTGAAGAATCGCACAATCGTCTTCTCCTGAAGACTCTGGTTAAACTCTCTCGGTGCTGAGTCCTCGGTGCTTTCGTGGCCACACAACGAATCCTCTGAGAAGTTGAGCCTACCCTGGCCACAGGTCAGCCAAAACACAGGTCCACTGGGGGCACTGCCGTGGAGGCCGTCAACCACACGTCCAGCTGGTCTGCTGGCAGGTTCCGGATCAGCAAGGCTGGTCAGGCCACTCCACGAACGATATAAGGGGAACGCCCTAGACAGGAGCCTCGTGTGACACCACAAATCACTCTCCTGTCTTCAATACCCCAGTGGATGATCGTCTCTAACAGTCGGTCCCGGGTAATCCTTCTACTGCCACTCCACTGGCAGGGTAACACACCACAGTGTTCTTCCGGGGGGACGACTTCACAACTGCTGCAGCAAAGTACAAGGTATGGAGACGGCTGCCTTGGGTAGACTGACTCAACTTCCATCACTGCAGTCCCAGGTCAACTCTGTAAGCAGACACGTCATCAATAACTGGGACACACTAAGGCACCTCACTTACAGGCTCAGACACAAACGCCCACCTATCCACTCCATAGATGGCACTGGTGTCTGAGCACCACCTCACCAGAGGTCAGCAGCGGCTGTGTTGTGAGCTGCACAGGACTGGAAACTGGCCCTTGTGGCCAGTACACATCATCCTCACCAGGTGTCGTCGTCCGTTTGGAGGGGGTTTCGGGAGCTGACCCACAGATGGCGCGGTCGTCACTGCTCTGTGCTCGGACGCTGGATCTGGGTTCGTAACAATATATATATATATATATATATATATATATATATATATATATATATATATATATATATATATATATATATATATATATATATATATGTGTGTGTGTATGTCGTACCTAGTAGCCAGAACTCACTTCTCAGCCTACTATGCAAGGCCCGATTTGCCTAATAAGCCAAGTTTTCATGAATTAATGTTTTTTCGTCTACCTAACCTACCTAACCTAACCTAACCTAGCTTTTTTTGGCTACCTAACCTAACCTTACCTATATATATAGGTTAGGTTAGGTTAGGTAGGGTTGGTTAGGTTCGGTCATATATCTACGTTAATTTTAACTCCAATAAAAAAAAATTGACCTCATACATAGTGAAAAGGGTAGCTTTATCATTTCATAAGAAAAAAATTATAGTAAATATATTAATTCAGGAAAACTTGGCTTATTAGGCAAATCGGGCCTTGAATAGTAGGCTGAGAAGTGAGTTCTGGCTACTAGGTACGACATGTACATATATATATATATATATATATATATATATATATATATATATATATATATATATATATGTGTATATCACGAAAATAAACACGTGATTAAGAATGTGACAATGTCAGACCACGAAGGAAAAATGAAACAGGAAATTTCCTTAAGTACTTTCGTATATTAAATACATCTTCAGAATTCATTTTTATTTCTAGTCTGACGCGACACGGGCGCGTTTCGTAAAACTTATTACATTTTCAAAGACTTCACAAATACACAACTGATTAGAACTTACGTATCTCTGATTTTATATCTACATTTGAGTGAGGTGGGAGGGGTGATGTGGCATTAACACAAGACAGAACAAGAGGGGATATTAATAGGGTATTAAAAGTATCAACACAAGACAGAACACAAACAATGGGTATTGAATAGAAGTGTTTGTAGAAAGCCTATTGGTCCATATTTCTTGATGCTTCTATATTGGAGCGGAGTCTTGAGGTGGGTAGAATATAGTTGTGCAATAATTGGCTGTTGATTGCTGGTGTTGACTTCTTGATGTGTAGTGCCTCGCAAACGTCAAGCCGCCTGCTATCGCTGTATCTATCGATTATTTCTGTGTTGTTTACTAGGATTTCTCTGGCGATGGTTTGGTTGTGGGAAGAGATTATATGTTCCTTAATGGAGCCCTGTTGCTTAAGCATAAGCATAATGGAGCCCTGTTGCTTATGCATAAGCCCTGTTGCATAAGCAACAGGGCTCCATTAAGGAACATATAATCTCTTCCCACAACCAAACCATCGCCAGAGAAATCCTAGTAAACAACACAGAAATCATCGATAGATACAGCGATAGCAGGCGGCTTGACGTTTGCGAGGCACTACACATCAAGAAGTCAACACCAGCAATCAACAGCCAATTATTGCACAACTATATTCTACCCACCTCAAGACTCCGCTCCAATATAGAAGCATCAAGAAATATGGACCAATAGGCTTTCTACAAACACTTCTATTCAATATCCATTGTTTCGTGTTCTGTCTTGTGTTGATGAAATTAATACCCTATTTATACTCTTGTTCTGTCTTGTGTTGATGAAATTAATACCCTATTAATACCACATTTTGTTCTGTCTTGTGTTAATGCCACATCACCCCTTCCACCTCACTCAAATGTAGATATAAAATCGGAGATACGTAAGTTCTATTCAGTTGTGTATTTGTGAACTAAAGTCTTTGAAAATGTAATAAGTTTTACGAAACACGCTCGTGTCGCGTCAGACTAGAAATAAAAATGAATTTTGGAGAATTGATTTTTGATTTACCTCCAACAGTGAAGCGAAATGTACGAAAGATTGAGAAAATTCGTGTTAGAATTATTAATCTTACTTTTTCGGTCATATTTAATAATATATATATATATATATATATATATATATATATATATATATATATATATATATATATATATATATATATATATATATATATATATTTTTCATTGAATATGACCGCATATTCTGTATTTATTATTTTCTGGTTTAGGGCTTCTATCCCTCTAACTATTTTCTTAGCATCAGGGCTTAATTGAAATAGGAGTTCTCCAAAACTCATTTTCGTACTTTTAAGGTGAAGAAAAGAAGTGATTTACTATAGAGTGTATTACACTTATTTGTATAATTTGCACGACGTTTCGAACCTCCATGGTTCATTCTCAGATCTTACAATACTAGTTGATTTTATACCCGCATTAGGTCAGGTGATAATACAATGAAGGTGAAAACATGGGGGGATACATAAGGGATAAACATAGGGGCTGCAGAAGGCTTATTGGCCCATACGAGGCATCTCCTATCTAAACACAAAGATTAATCCAGTGTATTTGGCCTGTTATGTTGGACATTGTCTTCTGTGTTGGCATCGATGTGTTCTTGTCTTGTCCTTACTCTCATGGTGGGTAGAGTAAATAGTTCCGTGATTTGGGTGTTCATGGTAGGTCGCTCTATTCTTATGTGAATTGCCTCAAGAATTTGTAATCTTCTTGAATCTTGGGTTTTGTCTATTATGCAAGTATTCTTGTTCAACATTTCTCTTGTTAGAGTAATGTCATGGGCTTGTCTCATGTGATTCCTAGGGGCACCAGATTGAAGATGGCATGTCAAACGCCTCGTCAGCTTGGTCGACGTCATACCTATGTACTTACATTGAAGGTTACATCCTTCGTGGGGGCAAGTGTACATGTATACAACGCTTGACTGCTGTAGAGGGTTCTCCGTCGGCTTCGGGCTGTTTTTGATAAGGAGTTCGGAAGTCTTCTTGGTTTTGTAGAATATTATCAGGTTTATGTTTTGGTTAGGAGTAGTGCTTTTTACTCCTTTACGGATTATTTCTTTCATTATTTTTTCCTCTTTTATATGTTCACTGTGCATGGTTGATTTGTAATATAATTTTATTGGGGGTGTTGTGGTTTCTGTTCTAGGTTCTGAATTATACCAACGGTCCAAGTGTCTTCTTATAGCAGCGTTTATTTCCGCGTTGCTATATCCGTTGTTCACCAATACCTGAGTTACTCTTTCAAACTCTCTACTCACGTTGCTCCATTCAGAGCAGTGGGTAAGCGCTCGACGAATATAAGCATTGAGAACACTGGCTTTGTATCTTTGGGGGCACTCACTTCTACCGTTCAGGCATAATCCTATGTTGGTGGGCTTGGTATATACGTTGGTGCTTAAAGAGGTTCCTGTTTTTGTTATTAGTACATCCAAGAATGACAGACTGTTATTTTCACTATTTTCATGTGTAAATCGGAGTACTGACTCTCTCTCTAGGTGTCTTTTTAGGTCAATTAGTTCATCTGAGTCTTTTACTATTACGAATATGTCATCTACATAACGGCAGTATACAGTTGGTTTTTGTCTTCTACTGAAGACCCTGTCTTCGATGGTTCCCATATAAAAATTAGCAAATAAAACTCCTAAGGGGGAGCCCATTGCTACTCCGTCTATTTGTAAATACATGTCTCCTTGTGGACTGATGAAAGGGGCTTCCTTTGTACATGCTTCGAGAAGACTTTTCAAGTGTGGCTCAGGTATGTCTAATTTGGGGGTGCTCTCGTCTCTATATACTCTGTCCAGTATCATTCCTATGGTTGTGTCGACTGGGACGTTGGTAAAAAGGGATTCAACGTCCAGGGAAGCGATGATTCCATCGGGCTGGGTAGATTTGATCAATTCTAGGAAATCTGCTGATGATTGTAGACTAAACTTACTTGGAGTGTATGGAGTTAGGAGTTCATTGAGTTTCTTTGCCAGGTGATAAGTTGGGGTTGGTATTTGGCTGATTATAGGGCGTAGTGGGTTACCTGGTTTATGCGTCTTAACATTGCCGTAGGCATATCCTAAGCCATAGTCGCCTTGAAGTTTATTGAAATGCACACTACCTTTCTTTGCGTTGATTGCTGTAATTGTTTTGTTTACTTTCCGCTTAAGGTCTTCTACGGGGTTCCTCGTGATTCGTTGAAATTTGGAGTCGTCACTTAGGATGTCGCTAATTTTGTTCATGTATTCATGGGTAGGAATCAATACATATGCTGCTGTTTTGTCGGCTTTTCTTTTTGTTACGTCTTTAAGATTTTTTAGTTGTTTCGCTGCTTCTTTGAGTCGTGGGGTTAAGATTGTAGATGAATATGTTCCTCGTTTTTTCCCTGCTTCTGCAAGTAGTTCAGCTTGAAGTGTGTCAGTGGTGATGACTTTTTTGTTGTCTTCTAGCTTATGGATATCGTCCAGAAGCATTTCGATTTCCAGAAGCATTATGGATATCGTCCAGAAGCATTTCGATATATATATATATATATATATATATATATATATATATATATATATATATATATATATATATATATATATATATGTCGTATATATATATATATGTCGTACCTAGTAGCCAGAACGCACTTCTATGCCTACTATGCAAGGCCCGATTTGCCTAATAAGCCAAGTTTTCCTGAATTAATATATTTTCTCTAATTTTTCTTTTATGAAATGATAAAGCAACCCATTTCATTATGTATGAAGTCAATTTTTGTTATTAGAGTTAAAATTAATGTAGATATAAGACCGAACCTAACCAACCCTACCTAACCTAACCTAACCTATCTTTATAGGTTAGGTTAGGTTCGGTAGCCGAAAAAGTTATATTAGGTTAGGTTAGGTAGGTTAGGTAGTCGAAAAACAATTAATTCATGAAAACTTTGCTTATTAGGCAAATTGGGCCTTGCATAGTAGGCTGAGAAGTGCGTTCTGGCTACTAGGTACGACATATATATATATATATATATATATATATATATATATATATATATATATATATATATATATATATATATATATATATATATATATATGTACATATATATATAATTATATTATTTTATTTAATATGACCGAATAAGTAAGATAAATAATTCTAACACGAATTTTCTCGATCTTGTTTCTTTTCACTGTTGATGGTAATTGAAAAATCCATTCTCCAAAATTCATTTTTATTCTTTTATTTTTATTTTTATATATTTTTATTTTTACTTATTTTTATTCACTAGTCTGACGTGACACTTGAACGCGTTTCGTAATAACTTATTACATTTTCAAAGAGTTGTATGTGTGTGTACACACACACAACTATTACCTACAAACACTAAACAGAGTTTTTACTTATGCTATGATTTAAACAGCTTGTTTAAACCTAACCTAACCAACCAACCAACCAACCAACCTAAGTAACCTACCTAACTAACCAACCTAACCAACCCAACCAACCTAACCTAACCAACCCAACCTAACCAACCCACCTAACCAACCTAACCAACCAACCAACCTAGGCAACCTAATCTATCCAACCACCCAACCAACAAACCTAACCAACCTAACCTAACCAACCAAACCTAACCAACCAATCCAACCAACCAATCCAACTAATCCAACCAACCTAACCAACCAACGTTACCTAACCAACCAACCTAATCAACCAACCTAAGCTATCTAACAAACCAACCTAACTAACCAACCTAACTAACCAACCAATGTAAACTATTTAACCTAACCAACCAACCAACCTAACTAACCTAACCAACCAACCTAAGCTATCTAACCTAACCAAGCAACCTAACCAAGCAACCTAACCAACCAACCTAACCAACCAACCTATCTTATCTAACCAACCAACCTAACTAACCTAACCAACCAACGTAAGCTATCTAACCTAACCAAGCAACCTAACCAAGCAACCTAACCAAGGAACCTAACCAACCTAAGCTATCTAACCAACCAACCTAACTAACCAACCAACCTAACCAACCTAAGCTATCTAACCTAACCAACCAACCTAAGCTATCTAACCTAACCAACCAACCTAGGCTATCTAACCTAACCAAGCAACCTAACCAACCAACCTAACCAATCAACCTAACCAAGCAGCCTAACCAACCAACCTAACCTAACCTAACCAACCAACCCAACCTAACCTAACCAACGTAACCAACCATCCTAACCAACGTAACCAACCAACGTAACCAACCTAACCTAACCAACCAACTAACCTAACCAACCTATCCTAACCTAACGTAACCAACCAACCAACCAACCAACCAACCAACCAACCAACGTAACCAACCAACCTAACCAACCAACCTAACCAATGTAACCAACCAACCTAACCAACCTAACCAATGTAACCAACCAACCTCATCAACATAACCAACCTAACCAACCAACCTAAGCAACCAACCTAAGCAACGTAACCTAACCAACCTAACCTAACCAACCTAACCTAACCAACCTAACCTAACCAACCAACCAACCTAACCAACCAACCTAACCAACCAACCTAACCTAACCAACCTAACCTAACCAACCTAACCTAACCAACCTAACAAACCAACCTAACTAACCAACCAACCTAACTAAACAACCTAAGCTATCTAACCTAACCAACCAACCTATCCAACCAACCTTAGCTATCTAACCTAACCAACCAACCTAAACTATCTAACCTAACCAACCAACCTAAGCTATCTAACCTAACCAAGCAACCTAACCAACCAACCTAACCAAGCAACCTAACCAACCAACCTAACCAAAGAACCTAATCAACCAACCTAACCAAGCAACCTAACCAACCAACCTAACCAACCAACCTAACCTAACCTAACCAACCAAACTAACCTAGCCAACCAAACTAACCTAACCAACCAACCAACCTAACCTAACCAACCAACCAACCTAACCAACGTAACCAACCATCCTAACCAACGTAACCAACCAACCTAACCAACATAATAACGTAACCAACTTAACCTAACCAACCAACCTAACCAACCTAACCAACCAACCAACCTAACTAACCAACCAACCTAATCAACCAACCTAAGCTATCTAACGAACCAACCTAACTAACTAACCTAACTAGCCAACCAACGTAAACTATTTAACCTAACCAACCAACCTAAGCTATCTAACCTAACCAAGCAACCTAACCAACCAACCTAACCAAGGAACCTAACCAACCAACCAACCTAACCAACCTAAGCTATCTAACCAACCAACCTAACTAACCAACCTAACTAACCAACCAACCTAACCAACGTAAGCTATCTAACCTAACCCACCAACCTAACACACCTAACCAACCAACCTAACCAACCAACCTAACCAACGTAACCAACCTAACCAACCTAAGCAACCTAAGCAACCAACCTAACCAACCTAACCTAACCAACCTAACCTAACCAACCAACCTAACCAACCAACCTAACCAACCAACCAAACCAACCTAACAAATCAACCTAACTAACCAACCAACCTAACCAACCAACCTATCCAACCAACCTTAGCTATCTAACCTAAGCTATCTAACCTAACCTAACCAACCTAAGCTATCTAACCTAACCAAGCAACTAACCAACCAACAAAACCAAGCAACCTAACCAACCAACCTAACCTAACCAAAGAACCTAATCAACCAACCTAACCAATCTTACCAACCAACCTAACCAACCAACCTAACCAACCAACCTAACCAACCAACCAAACCAACCAAACCAACCAACCAAATCAACCAACCTAACCTAACCAACCAGCCCAACCTAACCTAACCAACCAACCTAACCAACCAACCTAACCAGCCAACCTAACCTACCAACCTAACCAACCAACCTAAGCTATCCAACCAACAAACCTAACCAACCTAACTAACCAACCAACCTAACCAACCTAAGCAATCTAACCTAACCAACCAACCTAACCAACCAACTTAAGCTATCTAACCTAACCAAGCAACCTAACCAAGCAACCTAACCAACCAACCTAACCAAGCAACCTAACCAACCAACCTAACCAACGTAAGCTATCTAACCTAACCAACCAACCTAACCAACCAACGTAAGCTATCTAACCTAAACAACCAACGTAAGCTATCTAACCTAACCAACCAACCTATCCAACCAACCTTAGCTATCTAACCTAACCAACCAACCTAAACTATCTAACCTAACCAACCAACCTAAGCTATCTAACCTAACCAAGCAACCTAACCAACCAACCTAACCAAGCAACTTAAGCTATCTAACCTAACCAACAAACCTAAGCTATCTAACCTAACCAACAAACCTAAGCTATCTAACCTAACCAACAAACCTAAGCTATCTAACCTAACCAACCAACCTAAGCAACCTAAGCAACCAACCAAAGCAACCAACCTAAGCAACCTAACCTAACCAACCAACCTAACCAAGCAACCTAACCGAAGAACCTAATCAACCAACCAACCTAACCAAGCAACCTAACCAACCAACCTAACCAAAGAACCTAATCAACCAACCTAACCAAAGAACCTAATCAACCAACCTAACCAAAGAACCTAATCAACCAACCTAACCAAGCAACCTAACCAACTAACCCAACCTAAGCTAACCAACGTAAACAACCATCCTAACCAACGTAACCAACTTAACCAACCTAACTAAGCTATCAAACCAACCAACCAACCTAAGCTATCTAACCTAACCAAGCAACCTAACCAACCAACCTAACCAACCAACCTAAGCAATCCAACCAACCAACCTAAGCTATCCAACCAACCAACCAACCTAACTAACCTAACCAACCAACCTAAGCTATCTAACCTAACCAACCAACGTAACCAACCAACGTAACCAACCAACCTGAGCAACCTAACCCGAGCAACCTAACCCGAGCAACCGAACCCGAGCAACCGAACCTGAGCAACCTAACCCGAGCAACCTAACCCGAGTAACCGAACCTGAGCAACCTAACCTGAGCAACCTAACCTGAGCAACCGAACCTGAGCAACCGAACCCGAGCAACCGAACCCGAGCAACCGAACCCGAGCAACCTAACCTAAGCAACCTAACCTGAGCAACCTAACCTGAGCAACCTAACCTGAGCAACCTAACCTGAGGAACCTAACCTGAGCAACCGAACCCGAGCAACCGAACCCGAGCAACCGAACCCGAGCAACCGAACCCGAGCAACCTAACCTGAGCAACCTAACCTGAGCAACCTAACCTGAGCAACCGAACCTGAGCAACCGAACCCGAGCAACCGAACCCGAGCAACCGAACCCGAGCAACCTAACCCGAGCAACCTAACCCGAGCAACCTAACCCGAGCAACCGAACCCGAGCAACCGAACCTGAGCAACCTAACCTGAGCAACCTAACCTGAGCAACCTAACCTGAGCAACCTAACCTGATCAACCTAACCTGAGCAACCTAACCTAACCAACCTAATTATGTTATTATATTATTATTAATATTATATTATTATTATGTATTATATTATTATATTATTATTATTATTTATTATATTATTATTATACAACCTTATTATATTATCAACTCCCTTCTTATTATCTGACACGAACCTTCGGTTCGTGTCAGAGTCCATTAGTGTCCGTGTGCGTGTCCGTGTGCGTGTCCGTGTCCGTGTATCCAAGGGGTTTTGGGTCCAGGAAGCTATTTGTGTCGACCCAAATTGCCTCCCTTCTCCCCACCTGAAATCCAGGTGGATTGAAAGACCTGCCCGAGGTCAGTGGATCCAGGTATCCGTCCGTGGCCCCCCGGACTTCAACCCTTCCCCACATTCCAAGGAGTCGGTCAATCAATCTTCGGCTATCTAGAGAATCTATCGAAACTGATGCTCCTACAGGAGGGGACACACAGAGAAATCTGTGCCCTGTACTTGCAACCGTTCCGACAGGCTCGAACGCAGATCTATCCGGATTAGGAACTTGTTCTATCCGACTAGGCCACGCTGGAGTTGCCTTCTGAATCAAATTTGGCACTTGTATTTATATCTCATAGCAAGGTTAGTTAGTGTCTATTTATCAACAGTTGCAATGATTGATATGTGAAGTTGTTAATTTGTGTTGACAGAAATACCTGACAGCTTTGTTTGGTAAGGTTGCAGTCCCGTGAGGCAGTTTTATGAATGAATATTGGAGAATTTAGGCTAACTGACGTGTGTGTGTGTGTGTGTGTGTGTACTCACCTAGTTGTACTCACATAGTTGTGTTTGCGGGGGTTGAGCTCTGGCTCTTTGGTCCCGCCTCTCAACCGTCAATCAACAGGTGTACAGATTCCTGAGCCTATTGGGCTCTATCATATCTACACTTGAAACTGTGTATGGAGTCAGCCTCCACCACATCACCTCCTAATGCATTCCATTTGTCCACCACTCTGACACTAAAAAAGTTCTTTCTAATATCTCTGTGGCTCATTTGGGCACTCAGTTTCCACCTGTGTCCCCTTGTGTTAAATAGACTGTCTTTATCTACCCTATCAATTCCCTTCAGAATCTTAAATGTGGTGATCATGTCCCCCCTAACTCTTCTGTCTTCCACCGAAGTGAGGTTTAATTCCCGTAGTCTCTCCTCGTAGCTCATACCTCTCAGCTCGGGTACTAGTCTGGTGGCAAACCTTTGAACCTTTTCCAGTTTAGTCTTATCCTTGACTAGATATGGACTCCATGCTGGGGCTGCATACTCCAGGATTGGCCTGACATATGTGGTATACAAAGTTCTGAATGAATCTTTATTCAAGTTTCTGAATGCCGTTCGTATGCTGGCCAGCCTGGCATATGCCGCTGATGTTATCCGCTTGATATGTGCTGCAGGAGACAGGTCTGGCATGATATCAACCCCCAAGTCTTTTTCCTTCTCTGACTCCTGAAGAATTTCCTCTCCCAGATGATACCTTGTATCTGGCCTCCTGCTCCCTACACCTATCTTCATTACATTACATTTGGTTGGGTTAAACTCTAACAACCATTTGTTCGACCATTCCTTCAACTTGTCTAGGTCTTCTTGAAGCCTCAAACAGTCCTCTTCTGTTTTAATCCTTCTCATAATTTTAGCATCGTCCGCAAACATTGAGAGAAATGAATCGATACCCTCCGGGAGATCATTTACATATATCAGAAACAAGATAGGACCGAGTACAGAGCCCTGTGGGACTCCACTGGTGACTTCACGCCAATCGGAGGTCTCACCCCTCACCGTAACTCTGCTTCCTATTGCTTAGATAATCCCTTATTAACTGGAGCACCTTACCAGCTACACCTGCCTGTCTCTCCAGCTTATGTACCAGCCGTAAATATAGTTTTGCTGTATTTTTTTGTTTTTTTTGTTGTGAGTGCTCTTGCACACACAAGTGAACAATTATGTACAGTTAAGTTTGGCTTGCTAGCCACAGCCTTTTGTGATGGTTGATGGTGTTAATTAACTTGTCAACCACATGCAACCTAGATTCCACTGACAAATGTACACCGTCTCTGGTCAGGTTCTGTCTGTAAGGTCTGGCTGTAAATTGGATATATGTGGCATCCAATCTCACTCGTTTTCTCAGCCTGAAATTTATGTACTTAGCAGCTCTCAGGTAGTATTCCGGAGTTACTCCCCAACGATTATCTTGACTTGGTTGGCGAGGTTCCACTAATGTGAATACTACTGATTCACTGATGAGCTTGAAAGAAGAAATTATGTTTTTGAGGTGTTTGATCACCTCGGCTGGATGGCGAGTGGGGTGGATGTCATTACCACCTAAGTATATAATGGTTAGATGGTGAGGCCACTCTAACGCAGGTGTTAGGGTGGGGTTATTGTAAAAGTTATGAGCTGTTGCTCCTGGTGACCTAAAGATTCTCACCTCGGTGTGAGGTATAGGTCTAAGTGTTGTGGGTAATTGGCTATGACCCACTAAAGCTACTTTATACATGAGGTGAAAGTAGCAATATATTAGTGTGATCTAGGCTAACTGATGTGTTACACTGTTAGTTGACACAATTAATTAAATAGTTAGTCTAGCTTCTATCACACAAGGATTAGTTATTAATGGTTCATATTTTAATTATAAATTTAATGCCTATCCGGTTCGATAAGGACCATAATGTGGGATATTTGGGGCTTGAATCTGATTATATAAATATTAATGTAGTAAATTAAATTACGAAGGACCACCCGCTTTTTAAAGTAAAGAGGGAAACTGAGAATTTCTGATCATTAGATAATTCCTAGCTGAAACCAGTAACTATGGATAAAACTAGAAAGTATGATCATAATAATAATTAATGGGCTGTATTATTAAATGAAACAAATCTCAAACACCTACATTGGGGGTTATTACTGGAGGTAAGTACGTCCAGGAATTAGTGTGGTTCGTTCACTAATTCAATTAATAATAATCCAATCCTATAAAATTATATTGAAACAGATATCATTACCAAAAGGGGGAACATAGATTATGAGCATAGTAATGAGTACCAGTAAACCACATATTAATCCCAAAGAATTCTGCACAAAATAAATTGCAATAGAATTATAAAAAGGAAATAAATCTTAGCTTAATGAAGATTCCTTTAGAAAGCCATAGAAGTCCTCTTATTCTCCAGACTCGGTCGACTGACGAGTGGAACGGGTTAACATGGGGGAAGGCAGTATGAAGAATTCTTCTCTCATGCTGCAAGACAAATAAATTTTCAGTAGCAACTGATTTGACTACTAAATCTATATTCAAGAATATTAGGAGTTACAGGTGACAAATTTAATCACCTGTTATTAGGTGTTATCGCGCGTCATAACGGACAATCACAATGCTACTATCAAAACCTCTACCTGATGCATCACATAAAGGAATTTACTTAGCTGTGGGCACTGTGTAAGTATTAAGATTGTCGTGACTCGCATCTCAGGCTCCGGCTAGGCCTATCCTGAATAATAATGGCTGGTCACGTGTCGTCAGGAACTAAGTCAAAGGGCTCCTTATTTGACACCAGCACTAGGTGAAGATACTATCTGCAAGGTTATTCACGCCTCACAGTGGCGACTTTCATCTGAGGATGGATAACACCTGCCCTATTTGCTGGGCAATGGCGTCTTCTTATGAGTACGGTAAGCGCAGGTCTGCTCTTGATCAGCTCTCCACGTGTACTGAGATGGCGTCTCTCTACCCACGCCGAGCCCGCGTTCATAAAACAAATTATTGTCTCGAACATTAATATTTCTCGCATTTTGCGCTTGAAGCGTTAAAGCCTGGACGGGTTTATTATTTAGAGGAACAAAATAATGTTATTTACCAATTTAAGAATAGTAAATATATAAGGGAGAGGAATTAATGTCTCCCCATGGCATTCATTTGTGACGTTAATTTTATCACGAGATAGACGCTATGATTCTAACGCTCTATTCGGCTTTTAGTTAGAGATCAATTCGTCTGCAGTTAGTTATTTTACAGAATGCTTTAATTATGGAGAATCGAATTTAATTCTCGCACACATTGGATATAATGTGTTTACTGTAAGGAAATCTGACGCAATACTGGCGTCAGGTGACGTGAGAATTCTAGCCTACTGCACAGATGAAATTATTAGTACATGAGAATTCTACGTGTTGTTAATTTTACTTACTACAATAATTAGTATGGTTAGTAATAAGTAATGAGAATACAACAATGTTGTATTCGGTGTTGGAAATATCCAACAGTGGTGGTAGTTGTTGAAGTGTTCATTGTTGTAGTGTTCGTCGTTGGTGGTTCGTTGTTGTAGTGTTCGTTGTTGAGATGGTCGTTGTTGAGATGTTCGTTGTTGAGATGTTCATTGTTGTGGTGTTCGTTATTGTAGTGTTCGTTGTTGTAGTGTTCGTTTTTGTAGTGTTCGTTGTTGTAGTGTATGTTGTTGTAGTGTTCCTTGTTGTAGTGTTCCTTGTTGTAATGTCCGTTGTTGTGGAGTTTATTCTTATAACCTTCGTTGTTGTAGTGTTCATTGTTCTAATGTTCGTTGTTGTGGTGTTCGTTGTTGTAGCTTTCGTTGTTATAGTGTTTGTGGTTGTACTGATCGTTATTGTGGTGTTCGTTGTTGTAATGTTAGTTGTTGTAGTGTTCATTGTTGTAAATTTCGTTGTTGTGGTGTTCGTTGCTGTAGTGTTTGTTGTTGTGGTGTTCGTTGTTGTGGTGTTCGTTGTTGAAGTGTTCGTTGTTGAAGTGTTCGTTGTTGTTTTCTTCGTTGTTGTAGTGTTCATTGTTGTAATGTTCGTTGTTGTAGTGTTAATTAGTGCAGTGTTCGTTGTTGTGGTGTTCGTTGTTGTAATGGTCGTTTTTATGATGTTCGTTTTGTAATGTTCGTTGTTGGTGTTCGTGATTGTAAAGTTCGTTGTTGTGGAGTTCGTTGTTGTGGTGCTCGTTGTTGTAGTGTTCATTGTTGTACTGTTCGTTGATGAGATGTTCGTTGTTGAGGCGTTCGTTGTTGTTGTCTTTGTTGTTGTGGTGTTCGTTGTTGTAGTGTTCGTTGTTGTAGTGTTCGTTGTTGTAGTGTTCGTTGTTTTAGTGCTCATTTTTGTGGTGTTCGTTGTTGTGGTGTTCGTTATTGAAGTGTTCGTTGTTGTAGTGTTCGTTTTTGTAGTGTTCGTTGTTGTAGTGTTCGTTGTTGTAGTGTTCGTTGTTGCGATGTTCGTTGTTGTGGTGTTCGTTGTTGCAGTGTTCGTTGTTGAGATGTTCGTTGTTGTGGTGTTCGTTGTTGTAGTGTTCGTTGTTGTAGTGTTCGTTGTTGTGGTGTTCGTTGTTGAGATGTTCGTTGTTGTGGTGTTCGTTGTTGTAGTGTTCTTTGTTATGGTGTTTGTTGTTATGGTGTTCGTTGTTGTTGTTTTGTTCGAGGTTGTGGTGTTCGTTGTTGTGATGTTCGTTGCTGTAGTGTTCGTTGTTGCAGTATTCGTTTTGTGGTAGTCGTTGTTGTGGTGTTCATTGTTGTGGTGTTCGTTTTGTAGTGTTCGTTGTTGTGGTGTTCGTTGTTGATGTGTTCGTTGTTGTGATGTTCGTTCTTGAGATGTTCGTTATTGTGGTGTTCGTTGTTGTGGTGTTCGTTGTTGTAGTATTCGTTGTTGAAGTGTTCGTTGTTGTAGTGTTCGTTGTTTTAGTGTTCGTTTTGTGGTGTTCGTTGGTGAAGTGTTCGTTGTTGTAGTGTTCGTCGTTTTAGTGTTCGTTGTTGTAATGTTCGTTGTTGTTGTGTTCGTTGTTGTAGTGTTCGTTGTTGAGATGTTCATTGTTGTGGTGTTCGTTGTTGTGGTGTTCGTTGTTGTGGTGTTCGTTGTTGTGGTGTTCGTTGTTGTTGTGTTCGTGTTGTAGTGTTCGTTGTTGTAGTGTTTGTTGTTGAAATGTTCGTTGTTGTGGTGTTCGTTGTTGTGGTGTTCGTTGTTATGGTGTTCGTTGTTGTTGTTGTGTTCGTTGTTGTTGTGTTCATTGTTGTAATGTTCGTTGTTGTAGTGTTTATTGTTGTAGTGTTCGTTGTTGTAGTGTATGTTGTTGTAGTGTTCGTTGTTGTAGTGTTCCTTGTTGAAATGTCCGTTGTTGTGGAGTTTATTATTATAACCTTCGTTGTTGTAGTGTTCGTTGTTCTAATGTTCGTTGTTGTGGTGTTCGTTGTTGTAGCGTTCGTTGTTGAAGTATTTGTTGTTGTAGTGATCGTTATTGTGTTGTTCGTTAATGTAATGTTAGTTGTTGTAGTGTTCATTGTTGTAAATTTCGTTGTTGTGGTGTTCGTTGCTGTAGTGTTTGTTGTTGTGGTGTTCGTTGTTGTGGTGTTCGTTGTTGTGGTGTTCGTTGTTGTTGTGTTCGTTGTTAAAGTGTTCGTTGTTGTTTTCTTCGTTGTTGTTGTGTTCATTGTTGTAATGTTCTTTGTTGTAGTGTTAATTAGTGTAGTGTTCGTTGTTGTGGTGTTCGTTGTTGTAATGGTCGTTTTTATGATGTTCGTTGTTGTAATGTTCGATGTTGTGGTGTTCGTTGTTGTAAAGTTCGTTGTTGTGGTGTTCTTTGTTGTAGTGTTCATTGTTGTACTGTTCGTTGATGAGATGTTCGTTGTTGAGACTTTCGTTGTTGAGATGTTCGTTGTTGAGATGTTCGTTGTTGTGGTGTTCGTTGTTGTGAGTTCGTTGTTGTGGTGTTCGCTGTTGTAATGGTCGTTTTTATGATGTTCGTTGTTGTAATGTTCGTTGTTGTGGTGTTCGTGGTTGTAAAGTTCGTTGTTGTGGAGTGCGTTGTTGTGGTGTTCTTTGTTGTAGTGTTTGTTGTTGTGTGTGTTCGTTGTTGTAATGTTCATTGTTGTACAGTTCGTTGATGAGATTCTTTGTTGAGACGTTCGTTGTTGAGATGTTCGTTGTTGCGATGTTCGTTGTTGTGGTGTTCGTTGTTGTCGTGTTCGTTTTGAGATGTTCGTTGTTGAGATGTTCGTTGTTGAGATGTTCGTTGTTGAGATGTTCGTTGTTGTGGTGTTCGTTGTTGTGAGTTCGTTGTTGTGGTGTTCGTTGTTGTAATGGTCGTTTTTATGATGTTCGTTGTTGTAATGTTCGTTGTTGTGGTGTTCGTGGTTGTAAAGTTCGTTGTTGTGGAGTGCGTTGTTGTGGTGTTCTTTGTTGTAGTGTTCGTTGTTGTGGTGTTCGTTGTTGTAGTGTTCATTGTTGTACTGTTCGTTGATGAGATGTTCGTTGTCGAGACGTTCGTTGTTGAGATGTTCTTTGTTGAGATGTTCGTTGTTGTGGTGTTCGTTGTTGTGAGTTCGTTGTTGTGGTATTCGTTGTTGTCGTGTTCGTTTTTGAGATGTTCGTTGTTGAGATGTTCGTTGTTGAGATGTTCGTTGTTGTAAAGTTCGTTGTTGTGGTGTTTGTTGTTGAGATGTTCGTTGTTGAGATGTTCGTTGTTGAGATGTTCGTTGTTGAGATGTTCGTTGTCGTGGTGTTCGTTGGGTTGATGTTCGTTGTTGTGGTGTTCGTGGTTGTGATGTTCGTTGTTGTGGTGTGTTCGTTGTTGTAGTGTTCGTTGTTGAGATGTTCGTTGTTGAGATGTTCGTTGTTGAGATGTTCGTTGTTGTGGTGTTCGGTGATGTGGTGTTCGTTGTTGTAGTGTTTGTTGTTGTAGTGTTCGTTATTGTAGTGTTCGTTGTTTTAGTGTTCGTTTTTGTAGTGTTCGTTGTTGTAGTGTTCGTCGTTGTAGTGTTCGTTGTTGAGATGTTCGTTGTTGTGGTGTTCGTTGTTGCAGTGTTCGTTGTTGAGATGTTCGTTGTTGTGGTGTTCGTTGTTGTAGTGTTCGTTGTTGTAGTGTACGTTGTTGTAGTGTTCGTTGTTTTAGTGCTCATTTTTGTGGTGTTCGTTGTTGAAGTGTTCGTTGTTGTAGTGTTCGTCGTTGTTGTGTTCGTTGTTGAAGTGTTCTGTTTTGGTGTTTGTTGTTGTAGTGTTCGTTGTTGCAGTGTTCGTTGTTATGGTGTTCGTTGTTATAGTGTTCGTTGTTGTTGTTGTGTTCGTTGTTGTGGTGTTCATTGTTTTAATGTTCGTTGTTGTAGTGTTTGTTGCTGTAGTGTTCGTTGTTGTAGTGTATGTTGTTGTAGTGTTCGTTGTTGTAGTGTTCCTTGTTGTAATGTCCATTGTTGTGGAGTTTATTCTTATAACCTTCGTTGTTGTAGTGTTCGTTGTTCTAATGTTCGTTGTTGTGGTGTTCGTTGTTGTAGAATTCGTTGTTGTAGTGTTTGTTGTTGTAGTGATCGTTATTGTGGTTTTCGTTGTTGTAATGTTAGTTGTTGTAGTGTTCATTGTTGTAAATTTCGTTGTTGTGGTGTTCGTTGTTGTAGTGTTTGTTGTTGTGGTGTTCGTTGTTGTGGTGTTCGTTGTTGTAGTGTTCGTTGTTGAAGTGTTCGTTGTTGTTTTCTTCGTTGTGGTAGTGTTCATTGTTGTAATGTTCTTTGTTGTAGTGTTAATTAGTGTAGTGTTCGTTGTTGTGGTGTTCGTTGTTGTAATGGTCGTTTTTATGATGTTCGTTGTTGTAATGTTCGATGTTGTGGTGTTCGTTGTTGTAAAGTTCGTTGTTGTGGTGTTCTTTGTTGTAGTGTTCATTGTTGTACTGTTCGTTGATGAGATGTTCGTTGTTGAGACGTTCGTTGTTGAGATGTTCGTTGTTGAGATGTTCGTTGTTGTGGTGTTCGTTGTTGTGAGTTCGTTGTTGTGGTGTTCGCTGTTGTAATGGTCGTTTTTATGATGTTCGTTGTTGTAATGTTCGTTGTTGTGGTGTTCGTGGTTGTAAAGTTCGTTGTTGTGGAGTGCGTTGTTGTGGTGTGTTCTTTGTTGTAGTGTTTGTTGTTGTGGTGTTCGTTGTTGTAATGTTCATTGTTGTACAGTTCGTTGATGAGATGTTCTTTGTTGAGACGTTCGTTGTTGAGATGTTCGTTGTTGCGATGTTCGTTGTTGTGGTGTTCGTTGTTGTCGTGTTCGTTTTTGAGATGTTCGTTGTTGAGATGTTCGTTGTTGAGATGTTCGTTGTTGAGATGTTCGTTGTTGTGGTGTTCGTTGTTGTGAGTTCGTTGTTGTGGTGTTCGTTGTTGTAATGGTCGTTTTTATGATGTTCGTTGTTGTAATGTTCGTTGTTGTGGTGTTCGTGGTTGTAAAGTTCGTTGTTGTGGAGTGCGTTGTTTTGGTGTTCTTTGTTGTAGTGTTCGTTGTTGTGGTGTTCGTTGTTGTAGTGTTCATTGTTGTACTGTTCGTTGATGAGATGTTCGTTGTCGAGACGTTCGTTGTTGAGATGTTCTTTGTTGAGATGTTCGTTGTTGTGGTGTTCGTTGTTGTGAGTTCGTTGTTGTGGTATTCGTTGTTGTCGTGTTCGTTTTTGAGATGTTCGTTGTTGAGATGTTCGTTGTTGTAAAGTTCGTTGTTGTGGTGTTTGTTGTTGAGATGTTCGTTGTTGAGATGTTCGTTGTTGAGATGTTCGTTGTTGAGATGTTCGTTGTCGTGGTGTTCGTTGGGTTGATGTTCGTTGTTGTGGTGTTCGTGGTTGTGATGTTCGTTGTGGGTTCGTTGTTGTAGTGTTCGTTGTTGAGATGTTCGTTGTTGAGATGTTCGTTGTTGAGATGTTCGTTGTTGTGGTGTTCGGTGATGTGGTGTTCGTTGTTGTAGTGTTGTTGTTGTAGTGTTCGTTATTGTAGTGTTCGTTGTTTTAGTGTTCGTTTTGTAGTGTTCGTTGTTGTAGTGTTCGTCGTTGTAGTGTTCGTTGTTGAGATGTTCGTGTGTGTGTGGTGTTCGTTGTTGCAGTGTTCGTTGTTGAGATGTTCGTTGTTGTGGGTGTTGTTGTAGTGTTCGTTGTTGTAGTGTACGTTGTTGTAGTGTTCGTTGTTTTAGTGCTCATTTTTGTGGTGTTCGTTGTTGAAGTGTTCGTTGTTGTAGTGTTCGTCGTTGTTGTGTTCGTTGTTGAAGTGTTCGTTGTTTTGGTGTTTGTTGTTGTAGTGTTCGTTGTTTTTAGTGCTCATTTTTGTGGTGTTCGTTGTTGAAGTGTTCGTTGTTGCAGTGTTCGTTGTTATGGTGTTCGTTGTTATAGTGTTCGTTGTTGTTGTTGTGTTCGTTGTTGTGGTGTTCATTGTTTTAATGTTCGTGTTGTAGTGTTTGTTGCTGTAGTGTTCGTTGTTGTAGTGTATGTTTTGTAGTGTTCGTTGTTGTAGTGTTCCTTGTTGTAATGTCCATTGTTGTGGAGTTTATTCTTATAACCTTCGTTGTTGTAGTGTTCGTTGTTCTAATGTTCGTTGTTGTGGTGTTCGTTGTTGTAGAATTCGTTGTTGTATTGTAGTGATCGTTATTGTGGTTTTCGTTGTTGTAATGTTAGTTGTTGTAGTGTTCATTGTTGTAAATTTCGTAGTTGTGGTGTTCGTTGTTGTAGTGTTTGTTGTTGTGGTGTTCGTTGTTGTGGTGTTCGTTGTTGTAGTGTTCGTTGTTGAAGTGTTCGTTGTTGTTTTCTTCGTTGTGGTAGTGTTCATTGTTGTAATGTTCGTTGTTGTAGTGTTAATTAGTGTAGTGATCGTTGTTGTGGTGTTCGTTGTTGTAATGGTCGTTTTTATGATGTTCGTTGTTGTAATGTTCGTTGTTGTGGTGTTCGTGATTGTAAAGGTCGTTGTTGTGGAGTTCGTTGTTGTGGTGTTCGTTGTTCTAGTGTTCGTTGTTGTGGTGCTCGTTGTTGTAGTGTTCATTGTTGTACTGTTCGTTGATGAGATGTTCGTTGTTGAGACGTTCGTTGTTGTGGTGTTCGTTGTTGTGGTGTTCGTTGTTGTAGTGTTCGTTGTTGTAGTGGTCGTTGTTTTAGTGCTCATTTTTGTGGTGTTCGTTGTTGTGGTGTTCGTTATTGTAGTGTTCGTTGTTGTAGTGTTCGTTTTTGTAGTGTTCGTTGTTGTAGTGTTCGTGTTGTAGTGTTCGTTGTTGAGATGTTCGTTGTTGTGGTGTTCGTTGTTGCAGGGTTCGTTGTTTAGATGTTCGTTGTTGTGGTGTCGTTGTTGTAGTGTTCGTTGTTGTAGTGTTCGTTGTTGTAGTGTTCGTTGTTTTAGTGCTCATTTTTGTGGTCGTTGTTGAAGTGTTCGTTGTTGTAGTGTTCGTCGTTGTGGTGTTCGTTGTTGTGAGATGTTCGTTGTTGTAAAGTTCGTTGTTGTGGTTTGTTGTTGAGATGTTCGTTGTTGAGATGTTCGTTGTTGAGATGTTCGTTGTTGAGATGTTCGTTGTCGTGGTGTTCGTTGGGTTGATGTTCGTTGTTGTGGTGTTCGTGGTTGTGATGTTCGTTGTTGTGGTGTTCGTTGTTGTAGTGTTCGTTGTTGAGATGTTCGTTGTTGAGATGTTCGTTGTTGAGATGTTCGTTGTTGTGGTGTTCGGTGATGTGGTGTTCGTTGTTGTAGTGTTTGTTGTTGTAGTGTTCGTTATTGTAGTGTTCGTTGTTTTAGTGTTCGTTTTTGTAGTGTTCGTTGTTGTAGTGTTCGTCGTTGTAGTGTTCGTTGTTGAGATGTTCGTTGTTGTGGTGTTCGTTGTTGTAGTGTTCGTTGTTGTAGTGTACGTTGTTGTAGTGTTCGTTGTTTTAGTGCTCATTTTTGTGGTGTTCGTTGTTGAAGTGTTCGTTGTTGTAGTGTTCGTCGTTGTTGTGTTCGTTGTTGAAGTGTTCGTTGTTTTGGTGTTTGTTGTTGTAGTGTTCGTTGTTGCAGTGTTCGTTGTTATGGTGTTCGTTGTTATAGTGTTCGTTGTTGTTGTTGTGTTCGTTGTTGTGGTGTTCATTGTTTTAATGTTCGTTGTTGTAGTGTTTGTTGCTGTAGTGTTCGTTGTTGTAGTGTATGTTGTTGTAGTGTTCGTTGTTGTAGTGTTCCTTGTTGTAATGTCCATTGTTGTGGAGTTTATTCTTATAACCTTCGTTGTTGTAGTGTTCGTTGTTCTAATGTTCGTTGTTGTGGTGTTCGTTGTTGTAGAATTCGTTGTTGTAGTGTTTGTTGTTGTAGTGATCGTTATTGTGTTTTCGTTGTTGTAATGTTAGTTGTTGTAGTGTTCATTGTTGTAAATTTCGTTGTTGTGGTGTTCGTTGTTGTAGTGTTTGTTGTTGTGGTGTTCGTTGTTGTGGTGTTCGTTGTTGTAGTGTTCGTTGTTGAAGTGTTCGTTGTTGTTTTCTTCGTTGTGGTAGTGTTCATTGTTGTAATGTTCGTTGTTGTAGTGTTAATTAGTGTAGTGATCGTTGTGTGGTGTTCGTTGTTGTAATGGTCGTTTTATGATGTTCGTTGTTGTAATGTTCGTTGTTGTGGTGTTCGTGATTGTAAAGGTCGTTGTTGTGGAGTTCGTTGTTGTGGTGTTCGTTGTTCTAGTGTTCGTTGTTGTGGTGCTCGTTGTTGTAGTGTTCATTGTTGTACTGTTCGTTGATGAGATGTTCGTTGTTGAGACGTTCGTTGTTGTGGTGTTCGTTGTTGTGGTGTTCGTTGTTGTAGTGTTCGTTGTTGTAGTGGTCGTTGTTTTAGTGCTCATTTTTGTGGTGTTCGTTGTTGTGGTGTTCGTTATTGTAGTGTTCGTTGTTGTAGTGTTCGTTTTTGTAGTGTTCGTTGTTGTAGTGTTCGTTGTTGTAGTGTTCGTTGTTGAGATGTTCGTTGTTGTGGTGTTCGTTGTTGCAGGGTTCGTTGTTTAGATGTTCGTTGTTGTGGTGTTCGTTGTTGTAGTGTTCGTTGTTGTAGTGTTCGTTGTTGTAGTGTTCGTTGTTTTAGTGCTCATTTTTGTGGTGTTCGTTGTTGAAGTGTTCGTTGTTGTAGTGTTCGTCGTTGTGGTGTTCGTTGTTGAGATGTTCGTTGTTGTAAAGTTCGTTGTTGTGGTGTTTGTTGTTGAGATGTTCGTTGTTGAGATGTTTGTTGTTGAGATGTTCGTTGTTGAGATGTTCGTTGTTGTGGTGTTCGTTTGGTGATGTTCGTTGTTGTGGTGTTCGTTGTTGTGATGTTCGTTGTTGTGGTGTTCGTTGTTGTAGTGTTCGTTGTTGAGATGTTCGTTGTTGAGATGTTCTTTGTTGAGATGTTCGTTGTTGTGGTGTTCAGTGATGTGGTGTTCGTTGTTGTAGTGTTTGTTGTTGTAGTGTTCGTTATTGTATTGTTCGTTGTTGTAGTGTTCGTTTTTGTAGTGTTCGTTGTTGTAGTGTTCGTTGTTGTAGTGTTCGTTGTTGAGATGTTCGTTGTTGTGGTGTTCGTTGTTGCAGTGTTCGTTGTTGAGATGTTCGTTGCTGTGGTGTTCGTTGTTTTAGTGTTCGTTGTTGTAGTGTACGTTGTTGTAGTGTTCGTTGTTTTAGTGCTCATTTTTGTGGTGTTCGTTGTTGAAGTGTTCGTTGTTGTAGTGTTCGTCGTTGTGTTGTTCGTTGTTGTAGTGTTCGTTGTTGAGATGGTCGTTGTTGAGATGTTCGTTGTTGAGATGTTCGTTGTTGTGGTGTTCGGTGATGTGGTGTTCGTTGTTGTAGTGTTTGTTGTTGTAGTGTTCGTTATTGTAGTGTTCGTTGTTGTAGTGTTCGTTTTTGTAGTGTTCGTTGTTGTAGTGTTCGTTGTTTTAATGTTCGTTGTTGAGATGTTCGTTGTTGTGGTGTTCGTTGTTGCAGTGTTCGTTGTTGAGATGTTCGTTGTTGTGGTGTTCGTTGTTGAAGTGTTCGTTGTTTTGGTGTTTGTTGTTGTAGTGTTCGTTGTTGCAGTGTTCGTTGTTATGGTGTTCGTTGTTATAGTGTTCGTTGTTGTTGTTGTGTTCGTTGTTGTGGTGTTCATTGTTTTAATGTTCGTTGTTGTAGTGTTTGTTGTTGTAGTGTTCGTTGTTTTAGTGTATGTTGTTGTAGTGTTCGTTGTTGTAGTGTACCTTGTTGTAATGTCCGTTGTTGTGGAGTTTATTCTTATAACCTTCGTTGTTGTAGTGTTTGTTGTTGTAATGATCGTTATTGTGGTGTTCGTTGTTGTAATGTTAGTTGTTGTAGTGTTCATTGTTGTAAATTTCGTTGTTGTGGTGTTCGTTGCTGTAGTGTTTGTTGTTGTGGTGTTCGTTGTTGTGGTGTTCATTGTTGTAGTGTTCGTTGTTGAAGTGTTCGTTGTTGTAATGTTCGTTGTTGTGGTGTTCGTGATTGTAAAGTTCGTTGTTGTGGAGTTCGTTGTTGTGGTGTTCGTTGTTGTAGTGTTCGTTGTTGTGGTGCTCGTTGTTGTAGTGTTCATTGTTGTACTGTTCGTTGATGAGATGTTCGTTGTTGAGACGTTCGTTGTTGTGGTGTTCGTTCTTGTGGTGTTCGTTGTTGTAGTGTTCGTTGTTGTAGTGTTCGTTCAACACCAGACTGACTGCCTGGTGTTGAGTCAGTCTGGTGTTGACAAAGGCTTTAACAAGCCGAAACGTTAACCTCATTTCATATTTCTCTGTGGATTTTCCGCATATATAAATATATATATATATATATATATATATATATATATATATATATATATATATTTACATATATATATATATATATATATATATATATATATATATATATATATATATATATATATATATATATATATTATATTGTGACGATAATCTCTTTCAAGAGAGATTGAGCCTGCTCTTCCCTACAAAGTACGTAAAAACAAAAGATAATATAGAAGATACGTCCAGCAAGTATCACCAAACGTTTTGCCCAGTGAGCAAATCGTACCCAGCACACAGTGACACCTGCTAGCTACCGCCACCATAAATCAGCAAACTGCTTGTCCTTGGCCTGCCTGTCGCTGATTGCCTGGTGTCCCGTCGCACCTGCCTTCCGCCCTCTGCCACAAGTTGATGTCTGGGCTGCAGTGCTTCAGTATTGTCACAATATTTCAGTGCTCATTGCAGTTGACATCTCTCGCTGGTAGACTAAACCTTGGCTTTCGTGTACTAAGGGAGGTGGCAGCTCGAAGCCAATATTCCAACTCCATTCATATTTATTTTGCTATCACTGTAACTCACTTGTCTTAACGTAACTTTTCATTTGCCAGTGATTATTCATATTATTTTGTTTGTTGACTTGTCTTTTATATTTTATGTGCTTAACTTTATTCATGTCTTGTTTTTCTAAAGTAATTAAAATTTCATTGTTAATTTACTTGTGTTATGTGTGTCTTCCCATTACCTTACCACAGACGAAAGCTCCAGCTTTTTTTTTCTATAATGTGAAGAGGCCCTGCCCCTAGCTTTTGAAACAACCGAACACCAACGCTTCACCGTCACAATATATATATATATGTCGTACCTAGTAGCCAGAACGCACTTCTTGGCCTACTATGCAAGGCCCGATTTGCCTAATAAGCCAAGTTTTCCTGAATTAATATATTTTCTCAAATTTTTTTCTAATGAAATGATAAAGCTACCCATTTCATTATGTATGAGGTCAATTTTTTTTTATTGGCGTTAAAATTTACGTAGATATATAACCGAACCTAACCAACCCTACCTAACCTAACCTAACCTATCTTTATAGGTTAGGTTTGGTTAGGTAGCCGAAAACGTTAGGTTAGGATAGGTAGGTTAGGTAGTCGAAAAACAATTAATTCATGAAAACTTGGCTTATTAGGCAAATCGGGCATTGCATAGTAGGCTAAGAAGTGCGTTCTGGCTACTATAGGTACGACATATATATATATATATTATATATATATATATATATATATATATATATATATATATATATATATATATATATATATATATATATATATATATATATATATATATATATATATATATATATATATATGCATATAAATATATATATGTCGTACCTAGTAGCCAGAACGCACTTCTCAGCCTACTATGCAAGGCCCAATTTGCCTAATAAGCAAAGTTTTCATGAATTAATTGTTTTTCGACTACCTAACCTACCTAACCTAACTTTTTCGGCTACCTAACCTAACCTAACCTATAAAGATAGGTTAGGTTAGGTTAGGTAGGGTTCGTTAGGTTCGGTCATATATATACGTCAATTTTAACTCCAATAAAAAAAAAACAACCTCATACATAATGAAATGGGTAGCTTTATCATTTCATAAGCAAAAAATTTGAGAAAATATATTAATTCATGAAAACTTGGCTTATTAGGCAAATCGCTCCTTGCATAGTAGGCGGAGAAGTGCGTTCTGGCTATTAGGTACGACATATATAAATATATATATATATATATATATATATATATATATATATATATATATATATATATATATATATATAGTGTTGCACAACCAGGTGGCGCTGCCACCCACAGGGAAGCAGCCAAATCCCATAAGTATAGAGAACTGGATCACCACTCCAATTTTGTCCCCATTGCTTCTGAGACACTCGGCGCCTGGGGTAAAAGTGCTACCAGTTTTTTGAAGGAACTGGGTTCTAGGCTCATTGAAACAACAAGGGACCCTAGAGCTGCCAGCTTTCTTTTCCAGCGCCTCAGCGTGGCGATACAGAGGGAACTGCGCACTGCATCCAGGGTTCCTGCCCGCCATCTGAGGAGCTGGAGGAACTCGACAACCTATGATAACCATCTTTGTAACCTATATGTAACTCCTTTTTTGTAACAAAGTTCAAATAAAGCAAATATAATGTGTACATACAAAAGAATGGGGGTGGTAGGAAAAGATAATATCAGTGTTCAGTGAGAAACCACAACGTCTCCTCTGAATACTTTGTATTTTCTTCTCCGAGGCTATGGGTCCCCACATTGGCACCAGATGTGGTACCCTCACAAATTTAAAAAAAAAATATATATATATAATAATATATAATATATAAATATATATATATAGATATATATATATAATATATATATATATATATATATATATATATATATATATATTATATATGTATATATATTATTATATATATATAATATTATATATATATATATTATATATATTATATATATATATATTATATATATATATATATATATATATATTAATATATATATATATATTATATATATATATATATATATATATATATATATATATATATAT